>NC_000075.6:53731609-53734315 GCF_000001635.26 Mus musculus
TCTGTAAGCTTTTTCCACCTTTTGTAAAGCCTGGTTAGCAGCTAGAGTAAGAGTCCTAGGGGAGGAGATATGAAGATCTCCTTCTAAAATACCAAACAAAGGCCTTAACTCAGCGGAAAGAATCTTTAAAAAAGGTCTAAGCCAATTAATATCTCCCAACAGCTTTTGAAAATCATTTAAAGTATGGAGGTGATCTCTTCTTATCTCTACCTTTTGGGGCACAATCTTATCTGGGGACACCACAGATCCCAAGAATTGTCCTGTATCAGAAATTTGGACCTTTTCTGTGGCTATCTGTAAACCCCACTGACTTAAAGTTTTAAGTAGAAAAAGATATGCCTTTTGTAGCATGGTAAAGTCTTTATGGCACAAGAAGATGTCATCCATGTAAAGGATCAAAATTAAAGATGGGAATTGTTCCCTCACTGACAAAAGATCTTCTTGCACGTAAAGTTGACACATAGTAGGACTATTGGACATTCCCTGTGGTAAGACCTTCCATTGATACCTCTTATCAGGTTCCATGTGATTAATAGAGGGGATGGTAAAGGCAAATCTGGGCCTATCTCTTGGACACAAAGGTATAGAAAAGAAACAATCTTTAATATCTATAATAATTAAATTTAACGCCACGTGGTAAGGCGGAAAGTACAGGGAGACCCCTCTGTACTGGGCCAAATAAGTTCATTTGCTCATTAATGGCTCTGAGGTCATGGAGCAGTCTCCACTTTCCTGACTTTTTCTTAATTACAAAAATTGGAGTATTCCAAGGTGAGGTAGAGGGTTCAATATGGCCTAGTTTTAATTGTTCCTCTACCAGTTGAATCACAGCTTCTAGTTTTTCAGAGGATAGGGGCCATTGAGGAACCCAAACTGGGTCCCCTGTTTTCCATGGTATGGGTCGTGCTGCCCCAATGGCCACTAAGGAAAACCCAGACCCTGTCTGTCTTGGTTTCCATTAGGTGAGATGGGCTCTATCCTTCCCTGTTCTTGATGTCCTAACCCTTTTCCTTCTTTATAACCCATCTTTGCCATGATATTTTTTGCTTTAGCTGAATACCCTCCTGATGGGGGCGTTTTCATTGGACAAAATAAGGCCCAAATGCTGCATAATATCCCTTCCCCAGAGGTTAACCGGGAGTGGGAGCACATAAGGTATGAATTTCCCTTGCTGCCCTTCAGAGGATTCCCACGTCAAGGCAATGGAGCTTATAGTGGGACATGATTGATAACCTAGGCCCTGTAATGAATGAGATGACTCTGTATGGTGGGCCATGCCTTTGGGCCACCAATGTGTAGAAATTATACTTTTATCTGCTCCGGTATCAAGGATGCCTTCAAACTCTTTTCCGTTGATCTTAAAGGCGGAGCTTAGGTCTATCATTCAAAGATACAACCAAATAGGCAGAATCATTTCCTGAGGAGCCCATTTTCTTTATCTCAGGTCCTGCAAATTTCTCCCTGGTATTATCAGGGAGGAGCAGCAGCTGAGCTATCCTATCTCCTTTACTAATAGAAAAAACGCCTTTAGGGCTTGAGCACAGGACCCTGTATTTCACGGGGAATGTTGACAATCCATAACTCCAGGGTGGACTACTAAGCCCTGTAAGGTGAGTGAACCCCGGCCGAGAATAAGGCCCATGGTTCCCGGGGGCAAGGATGGTATAGGCTCCACTGGCACCGGCTGAATACTCATTTGAGGCATTAATAGGAAGTCGGAGGCGGCACGCAGGTCCACCCTTGTGGGTCTTCCTGGGTCGCCTCTCTGACTGCTTCCTGGGTCCTGACAAACCGGTTCCCATATCTTTGAGGGCCCTGGGACCGAGGGCCCGATGACCCGTTTTTTGGCACATAAGCTGATTGACTATCAGGTGGGGGAAGAATTCTGCCCTTTATATCCCTCACAGAGCGACACTGGTCGGCTCTATGATAACCCTTGCCACACTTAGAGCAAAGAGTGAGAGTCCCTCCCTGTTTATCTGGAGCTCTGCAATCTTTCTTAAAATGCCCAGGCTTTCCGCAGTTAAAACATGTCCTCTGATTATTTCTGCCCATGGAGCGGTTTTGGGATTGAAGGATGGCAGCCGCTAAACCTGCATTGCTGAGAGGTCCCCCAAGCTCTCGACAAACCCTGAGCCAGTCTTGTAAGCCTTTGTTCTTTCTTGGGGCTATGGCCGCTCGGCACTCCTTTGTGGCTTGCTCATAGATGAGCTGTTCTACCAGAGGCGCGGCTTGCTCTGACTCTCCAAAAATACGCTCTGCTGCCTCTGTCATTCTGGCCACAAAATCTGAGAAGGATTCCTGAGGTCCCTGGATTATCTTTGTTAATTGCCCAGTGGCTTCCCCTGCTCGGGAGAGCGCCTTCCAGGCCCTAATAGCCGTGGAGGAAATTTGGGCATAAGCTCCCCAATGGTAGTTTGTCTGATCAGCAGAATAAGCTCCCTGACCCGTTAACAAGTCAAAAGTCCAATCTCTCTGCTCTGGAGTCAAAGCAGCTGCGTTTGTTCGGGCCTGCGCTTGTGCAGCTTCGTGCCAAAGCGCTCTCCATTCCATATATTTGCCCATACTAGGGAGAGCGGCTTTTACAATCGTTTGCCAGTCAGCAGGAGTTAGTGCCATGCCGGCGAGCCTGTCTAACTGCACCAAGGTAAAATTAGCATTGGTTCCGTATTTACGGACCGACTCGGCAAGTTCTTTAATTTGTAA
>NC_000075.6:55534603-55814603 GCF_000001635.26 Mus musculus
GCCTTGCAGCTTTCTCTCCTGTAAGCAAACTCCATCTCAGCTCTGGCAAATCCAGCAGGCCTTACCCTGTGGCCATCCTACTATCTGGCTTCATCTCCCTCCCTCAGGTGAAATCCTACGAGAGGCAGGGCCATCCCTCGAGCATTAGCCAGCCTCCTGGCACTGGGCTTGCCATGCTCTAGGTGTGTGATGAGGCTAGTGGTGATAAATCTCTTCTGTCTGCAAGCAGCGAGGAGAGAGTGGCAGAGAGAGCTGCAACCAGGGAGCATTATGATTTTGTTCTTAACTCCAAGGCATGTCTAAGGCACTATAAATAACACACATTGTCTATAATTCAAGTTGATCAAAACAGAACTCAGCCCAGTGATGTGGAGTGGAATCTGCTGCCTCCAAACCAATTACGAATTTCCAACAGATGAGCGAGCGAGCGAGCGAGCGCCTGACTGGAGTCCCTCCTGCAGTGGGCTAATGCCCACCCCAGTCTCACTAATCACTAATCACAATCTGTCTGTGATTAGACTTTGGGCAGTCACCTCAGAGGAGAGGTGACAACCCAGATTCTGTTATCTCCTGTCTTACCTAATTTGGGAACGCAAACCTCCAGGGGATGTTTTGTAATAGCAGGATCCCCTGAGGTTCATCCGAGAACTCTACTCCATGGGCCTTGGCTGGAGCCCAGTACTGGGTGCCATTGTACTTCCTGCTGCGATGCAAAGTGACGAGGAGGCAAAATAGGATGGGAACCTCTGCTTCTTGTCAGGAGGAAAAAAAAAAATCACTCATTTGGTTTCTTGTAAATGTGTGTTGGAAAGAATAACTGATATTCCTAAAAAACCATTAAAAGGGCAATAGCTTGATGAAGGGAAAGCCTTGTGTTTGAGCTAGTTTTCCATCTGTCATAAACAAATGCAAGCACCGTAATAGGCCCTCAAGTTTGTCAAATGTAAATTCAATGCATCCTGGAAAATGTCAGGCCTTAGTACAGTATTTTGTTGAGGTGGACAGATAACTCAACTGTTAAGACTGCTTGCTGCTCTTGTAGAGGACCCAGGTTTGGTTCCTAGCATCTACATGTGGCAGCTCACAACTGTCCAGAGTTCCAGCTTCAGAGCATCTGACGTCCTCCTCTGGTTAGTGTGGGCTCCTACATTCACGTGATATACACTCACACAGACACATAAATAAAAGGGAATAGAATTATTTGTTGTTTTGTTTCTGTGTAAATACATTTTTAAATGTTTAAATTAATGCATATGTTTATGAGTCCTCTAATTTGAGTATAGCGATGCTGCTAAGAGGACATCCAAGCTGGGTCTGGTGATGCATGCCTGCTTGGGAAGATATCAGAAGCCTTGTGAGGGTACATGAGACCTTGTCTCAGAAAACAAAACTAAATAACTCAGGAGACTAGTACCTAGCTCCAAGCATGTCTGGTGCCTGGTGTAAACTGTTGGGAACCACTCCCAAGCCACACTGAGCCTGCCTGTTTCCCCCTTCTGGAAAGACGGGGAACTGCAGCTTTCCTCTACAGCAGTAGTCATAATCCCTTTCGGTGGGCTCCTTTCCCAGAATCTAGCAGGAAGCCTGGCTTCTAGTTCTTTTTGTATTTCTCCAAATGCCGTTGAGGGTGTGATTTAGAAGGGACAGTTGTTCTCTCCTCTGTCAATCTTTCTCTCTCTTAACAAAAGTACCCATTTGTCCCCATCTTCTATACTGATGCTGTGGTTAATTCTGTGATCCATCTCTCACCCTAATCCTCTCGTAGAGACTGCCCCCAAAGACTATGAGCTTGCTTGCTTGTTTAAAAATGGAAGGATTTTATCCCATATCTGTCCACTATAAACAAACTAACAAACAGCACAAAAACATTTCCATCTGGACAGACCACAAGTTCATGACTCATCTCATGGCCTGAAGTGGGTTTGAGTCTCAGTCTTGTCTCTTATTAATTGTATCGGCTTATGAAGTTTACTGATTTTGAGCTGCTTAAAGATGATACTACACCCTGCCCCAATGCTGCAAGGTAGGTCTGGCTTCGTGGACCCACAGCCCGTGCAGTTACAAAGGTTTAATGCTCTGTCATCAGGGTCTTGATATTCTTAGTAATGTTTGAGCAGGAAGCTTTGCGATTTCATTTTAGTGGGCTCTGCAAATAATGTGGCAGATCTTGTTTAGGGGGTGTCCAGGTGCTTTAAATGGGGTCTGAGACTTCTTAGCCCAGGGCCCATTCATTCCACAGCAAGTGCTAGGGAAATGTTAGGGAGGAGAGAAGGGCCAGCCAGTAGGCACCTCTCTGCTTACAGGGGTAGGAGATGCAGGCAGAGCAGAAGAGGACTTGGCTGTCAGTGTCAGGGGGCCTGATGCCTCATCCTGACTTGGCAAGTTTCTTCTTTCCCTCAAGCCTTTGCTTCACTGTGCCCTCCACTTCTAAAAGCTGTAAAGTCATGAACTCTGACATCTCCAATATTTTGGAGAAAAGGAAAGGTCTGTGGAAGTGGATTTGGAGGGGTTGGAGCAGCAGCAAGAGGAAAGGTCTGCTGTGGACACCCGAGAGGCGCTCAGTGGTCTCAGACCTGGATAAGGGCAGAAGGACACCCACAGGCAGGCATTCCAGCAGGTGGTCTGCTAACCCAGCTTTCAGCTCCAGCTCTGTGATCTTCATGTTGCATAATGAACCTTAGTTTCCTTTCTGATATTATTGTGGTGTAGATTTAAAATTTCTCCCCTACATAGTTAATGTATTCTGGGTTCTGTCACAGCTGGTGGCATTGTTGCAAGGTGTTGAATCCAGAGGCTCTCTGGCCTGCTCAATAGGATAAATCCATAGATAAGTTTGCAGTTGGTGGGCTATTAGGAGGCAGGCCTGGGTGAATGACATAGGCCAGGTGTCTTTGAAAGGCACATCTTGCCCTGGGTTTCTCCCCATTTCCGTCTTGCCATGAAGTTAGCAACTTGTCCTATCCTGCCTTCTGCCATTATGCTTGGCCTCATGGAAGCCTCAGAGTGACGGGCCAACCATGGGTGAAAACTCGGACACTTTCACAATAAACCTTCCTTCTTTAACTTTTTTTTTTTTTTTTTTTTTGGCCAACTATTTTGTTGTAGTGATGAAAAGATGCCCAGAGGATCTCAAGGCTCCTCCTTCCACTAACCAGCAGCTCCTGCTCTGTTGGGCGGAGATCATAGTCTGTAGCTTATTGGCAGGTAATATACACTGATGAATCTACAAGCAGACACTGGAAACAGAAAGTCAGTTGCATGATCTGGTAACGAGTTACTTACCTTTCCACACCACTGTCCCTCAGCCGTGATGTGGGGATTTCTGTGAACTATGTTAAAGCACACAGCCCTGAGAGAATCTCCTATACCAGCCATGGTGATGGTGTTGCCACGGCCCAGCATTCCTTTTTACATCTGTGAGTCTCTGGACAGGAAGGGGTAAGAACAGAGGCGGTGATATAGAGAGGAAGCTGTCTGTGCGGCTGCATGAACGTGCATGCGCAGGCTGGCACACGCATCTGGGTCCCTGGGCTGGGATGTGTGCAAGCGTGTGCAACTTCTGCCCTGTCAGTCAGGGGGAGCATGACGAGCTCTCTGTCATACAAGGGCCCAGGAGCAAGTCCCCAAAAGTGTGTCCTGCTTCCTGGTTTTAGGAGGAAAAAGACAGGGAAGGTAGAAAGGATGGAAAGATTGACAAAGCAAAAACAGAGAAACTAGCCAAAAAAAAAACAAAAAACAAAAAACAAAACCCAAAACAAAACAAAAACCTACAACAACAAAACAAAACAACCAACCAAACCAAACCAAAAGACTCACAACAACAAAACAAACAAACAAAACTCCAGAAAAACAAATAAAAGCCAGTTTTTTTTTTTTTTTTTTCCATTGCCTGGCCTTTGTAGGCGACTCCCAAGCCCTGGCCACAGGCCAAGATTGCTGCTCTTTCCCTCAGGCAAGGCTTGTCCTCAGGAGGGGGGCTGTTGTCGTTACAGAGTAATGACCCACCCACCTGGCTTTCTCCAGGGCTTTCCAGAGGGAAGAGCTCAGGGAGCGTTTGCTGCAGTCCTTAAGTCTTTCCATGTCACAGCTGAAGCTAGGGCTCTCAAGCCATGGCCACCGCTCCCAGCAAGGGCAAGAAAGGAGGGGCCACTGCCAAGAGTGTGGAGAGCAGAGAGCCCTGCTTCCTCTCAAAGGGGACATTTTAGGAGGAGAAGCAAGGCTGGACCACGTGTATCACTTATGCCCCTCTCATGCCAGCACTGGACTCCTGGGGTGACTGGGACCCCGGAGACCCATGCTCAGGGACCTGGAAAATGGTTTTACAGCGGCAGAGAAATGGAGGTGAGTGCCCCTCCCCTATCCTTAGCAAATTCTCAAGAACTCAGTTTCTGGTTAGGAGGGGCTTTCTCTAGGTAGGAGAGGGTTAAAGGTTGAGCCTAGGACTCCTGCGGAGATAGACTGCCATTACCTAGGAGGTTTGCAGGATCTAGAGGTAATGGGAGCCAGGTCTAGCCCAAGATAGCCTTGGGGTGGAGGGTGAGGTGACAAGTATCCCCCAGTACCTGGAGCAGGCACAGTGCAGAGCCCACTCACTGGCTTCAACAATAAATCCAAGTCCACACCTAGGGCAGGCAAAGCAAGCACATTCACAAATAAATAAATCATTGCCCAACAGGCAAGAGATGTGCTTAGTCCTCACTTCCAGCAAGGCCCCACACAGATACCTTTCCAGAAAAGGCACACTCCCAAGTGTATAGGGTCCCAACAGAGAGAACCACTATGGTTACTGTAGATACCAGACACTGAGCACGATGAGGTAGGATTCTAAGGCTTTCCCTGCGATTAGTTTAATTTTTTTTAACAAAGCAAAGACAGCTGTTCTAAGTACAACCCATTTCACAGATGAGGAAAAGTGAGGGAGGAAGAAGAAATGAAACACCCAAAGTCACAGAGACCAGCGCTGATGCAGGACCCTTTACTTCATGGTTTGTGGTTTACCAGCAGAGATACAGTCATGCAAACTTAACCAGCCCCAGAGCCAGAGCGGCTGGGGCGCTAGTAGGAAAGATGGGGAAGGGTCGGCCTGTTGTCAAGCGG
The DNA here is from genome assembly GCF_000001635.26 of Mus musculus. Taxonomy (NCBI): domain Eukaryota; kingdom Metazoa; phylum Chordata; class Mammalia; order Rodentia; family Muridae; genus Mus; species Mus musculus. The sequence continues at coordinate 55,539,701 of NC_000075.6, forward strand.
GTTGTAGGCTGTGGCAAAACTCTGGGTCCAGAGAACACTAGCGCTCTAAAGGTGGAGGCGGGGTCAAAAGCTACAGGAATCCGGCTGTGGAGCGAGGTGCCAGACTGTTTCCAGCGCTGGGGCATCTCCGAGCAGCCTTTCTAACCCCGACTTTCTGCAGAACCTGTGCCGACGCTCTTGACTGCAACCATTTCCCAGCCCAGCAGCTTCGGCTCTTAGCAGTTGGACCGCCGCGCCTGAATTAGATAGATCTCGGGCAGCGAGGCCTGCGGGATCCAAGTCCGGACATAGCTTTTGGTCGAGATACTTTATCCCAGAAGCCCACCCGCGCCCCACTTAGAGAGGTATCAAGTTTTTGGTGTCCTTTCAGAATGGGAGTGAGGGACCAACAGACCACCGTTGGATAAACACTGTTTGTACCTCATCGATTTGTCTTTCAACCCTTTGAAACAAAATTCACAACGATTTTTGTTTAAAAAAATCCCGAGTCTTAGAAATCGCAGATTTTTCTAGGATTAAAAAGCCACCGGGAAGACGGTAAATTACCCCGTGTCCCACATTTGTTTCTGATTAGTTGTGTTGTAATTGGTTTGTGTAACCCAAAATCAGAGAGTTCGTAAAAATCTTTTACTGTATGAGTGACACATCACAGCACTGTTTTTAGGCTCTATGCAGCTGAGAGGAGAAAGGAGAGGGTGGGAGTCAGCATCAATTTAACCAAAAGAGCAAAAAGTAGGAGGGAGGAAAAGTGCCTAGGCCAGGGTGGGTGGGAGGACTGTGGCTCTAAGTCTCTGGATTCCTTTTGGCTTACCCACCTGCAACATCGAGTTTTCTACAGGCGGCGCGGGTGGGAAAGTCCGCATAGAGTTTATCCAAACCCAGGTGCTCATTTCCTACCCGTTCTCCCTAACTTGGACCCCGCCGAACAAAGGCTCAGGCCCACCAGGGAGAAAGGTGGCCGGCTGGACCAGTGATGGTCCCGAAACAGCGAATCCTCTTTTCTCCCTCAAGGTCTGTCGTCCCCAGGAGGAATTTTTAATTTAAAAATTATAAAAGAAAAACACTTTTAAGGGGGAGACGACTCTCATCTATTCCCAGAAGACTATTGCCTTGCTAGGCAAACGCCCTACAAGTCCGAAGAAAGCGCGGCGCTGCGGCAGAGCCCGCGGGGTGGAGATGCGGCTTCCAAGGGATTGCGGGACCCGGGGCTGCAGAGAGGATCTAGGAAGGTTTCGGGGGAGGGGGCTGCGCTCCATTGTTCACTCCGAACCAATCAGAGCTTTCCCACTTCCTCCCAGCCAATCTCCCTGCGCCTCCGTGTCTACCCCAGCCCACCCTCCGGGTCCCCATCATCTCCCGAGCAAGCCCCAGGGCGGTGGGAGAGCTGGGTGACGCTACAGGTCCCGCCTCCAGCTCGGGCCCCGGGCGAGTGCGTGCTGACGTCATGCTGCGTGCGGGCCGGTGCGGAATCGCTCCTTCAACTCCGCGGGGCAGGAGTTAGTTAGCAAAGAGCAGAGGCTGGGCGCTCGACCCTGGTCCTTCTGTCCCCGGCCGCAAGCTTTGCTCACATCTCTCTCTGCATGGTGGATATTATTTTTCATTATCCTTTTCTGGGTGCTATGGGGGATCATTCCAAGAGTAAGTCTTTCTCTGTGTGTGGGTGTGTATGTGTGCTTGATATGCAACATTTCCAATGCAGAAGAATGTTTAGCGGATTCTACAAGTGGCTTTTATTTGACAAAATACTTGGGAGAATAAAAAAAAACAAACAAACAAGCAGTGCATTTCGCCCATAACACTGTTTATTCGTTGGAATCCTACTATTTTATTTTGCAATTAGACATTATTTCCCAAGTTGGCTGGAATGACCTCAGGCTGTGAAATTCTTTTTCTTTTCTGCTAGGACAATTAGGTTTGATTTAGAGAAATGGGTTTCTTCTCTGCCTTAGGAAGGTAGAGAGGTTTCAGTAGCTTGATCTGAGGTGTTTAAACTAAGAACTGTCGAAGAAGCTAAGAGGGGACAGGGCTGAATGCTGCGGTGTCTGCGTTGAAATAGGGAGTCGCTGTGAGCGGGAGCGGGCGGAAATCCGGGCTTGGCTGACAGTGTGGACACGGAGGCGTCCGTAGCTCCCCAGTGTCACCGTGCTGTCGTCTGCCTCCCGTTAGCTCTGTCTCTAGCTGAACCGATACTACGTCCGCGTTCAAAGACGGTGATAATGGAAATATCAGGAGATTGTGTTGTTTTCGTTTCCTACTTTCTGGATCATTCGAAAGTGGTCTCACTTTTAGAGCGGGAGATCAAGCAAGGGAGGGCGGGTTGGGTTGGGGCTGCTGCAGCGGCCAAGGCCGGCCGGGTCCTGTACCGGGCCTGACGCGGGCCCTGCGCCCTTCCCTGCTAGAGAAGCCCGGGACGGCCATGTGCGTGGGCTGCGGGAGTCAGATCCACGACCAGTTTATCCTTCGCGTGTCGCCCGACCTCGAGTGGCACGCCGCCTGCCTCAAGTGCGCGGAGTGCAGCCAGTACCTGGACGAGACGTGCACGTGCTTCGTGAGAGACGGGAAAACCTACTGCAAGCGGGACTACGTCAGGTGAGCCGGCGGGACCCGGGGTTCGGCCCCCTTGGGCTGGGGGGGACACGGCTGCGCGTCCTGGGCTCGGGTCCCTGCGCTGACGCCCGCCGCACCCGGGCCCGCAGGCTGTTCGGCATCAAGTGTGCCCAGTGCCAGGTGGGCTTCAGCAGCAGTGACCTGGTGATGCGGGCGCGGGACAGCGTGTACCACATCGAGTGCTTCCGCTGCTCCGTGTGCAGCCGCCAGCTGCTCCCTGGAGACGAGTTCTCGCTGCGGGAGCATGAGCTGCTCTGCCGAGCTGACCACGGCCTCCTGCTGGAGCGCGCTGCGGCTGGCAGCCCGCGCAGCCCCGGCCCGCTCCCCGGCGCCCGCGGCCTGCATCTGCCAGGTAAGCCTCTCTCCCGGCCCGCAGCGCTGCGCCGCGTCAGTAGGATGTACGACTGTGTAGCCGACAGCTGAGCTTCCGACGGGAAGCCGGTGTGAAAGGCTGCGTGCGCTGGGAACCCTGCTATGTGTCTGCGAGTGCGGGGGTCGGGGGGAATTGTATGTATGTGAGCGTGAGAGCCTCGGGAGTTGTGTTCTCCGTGGCCCGGACCATGTAGGATCGGGAGAGTGGAGGACCCGGAATCCTAGGTGCTGCCTGTCTGGGTTGTGTTTAGAATTCCTTTGATGAACAGGGAGAAAAGGTATCCATCCCACCCGGAGCCAAGGGAAGAAGGCCAGCGGCGCAGAAGAGGGGCCTGTGTTCTTGTTTTGATGTCCGGCTAGCATAAAGAAAGGTTCAGGGAGTTTATTGGTTAAAACCCTCCTAGGATGATAGGTGCTCTGGCCAGGAGTTGCTCAGACTGGGAAATAAGTGTTGACAAGAAGCAGGTGGAGAGGGTGCGACAGGAGACCCCAGTTCCAGGAAGCCAGGGGATCTGCTACTCAGATCGAGGTAGACCAGGCCCTCTGTGTGGCACCAGGGATTTCTTCCTCTCTGTAACTCCATTTCCACACTGTAGAAGGAGGGGATTGGTCTTGGTGGGCTATTTGTAAATGTTTACCCAGAACTAGTAATGCCTAGAGGGGACTTTAATGTAAACAATGCAGCTAAAATCCAGGGTGTGTAGACCGGGTTGAAAGTAAAACAGAATGGAGTTGGTGTTGAATGAACCCAAGCTGAGTTCGCCCAGGGACTCCTCTTTGTTTTGAAATGTAGGCTTGAGGCTGTTCGAGGTGGGTGTGAAAAGCAGCAGACACTGGGCTGAGGGGACCCAGAACCCAGAGAATCTCAGACCGAAGCCCCAAGGCAGGTAGCCAGGAAGGAGCCATTCTGTGCCCAGAAGGCCTCAGCTGCCCAAAGTCTGAATCGTCCTAGTCCGAGAGTGTTCCTAAGGGCGAGACTAGCCTAGGCGATCCCTTAGGAGCAGAAAGAGAGTCTCCTAGTCTAGGAGTTGTGCTATGACCTGAGTCCTTGTCCTTTTCCTTTCCCCCTCCCTTGCTGGAGTCGCACTTCGATTTCCACCTCTTCCTCTAAAATTCCACCTTCTTCCAGAGGGCTTTGCTTGTTCGGCTGTTCGCAGTTGGGTTTTCCTAGGGTGTACTAGTACGGCAGCGGCAGCGGCCTGGAGCCGAACTCCATCACCGCAAGGCAATCGGGCTAGGGAGATAGGGACAGAACAAAAAGCATTTTCCCTCTGGGTAAGGCGAGTGGATGGAGAGGGAGATGAACAATAGCCAAACGAACCGAATGTCAGGGAAACGAAATCTTGGGGAGAATGGCTGGCGGCCCATCCGACCTTCTGTCTCTCGGCCCCTGCAGACGCTGGGTCCGGACGACAGCCCTCACTGCGCACGCACGTGCACAAGCAGGCGGAGAAGACAACCCGGGTACGGACTGTGCTCAACGAGAAGCAACTGCATACCCTGCGGACGTGCTACGCCGCCAATCCGCGGCCAGACGCGCTCATGAAAGAGCAGCTAGTAGAGATGACCGGCTTGAGCCCGCGGGTCATCCGCGTGTGGTTTCAGAACAAGCGTTGCAAGGACAAGAAGAAGTCCATTCTCATGAAGCAGCTACAGCAGCAGCAACACAGTGACAAGGCGGTGAGGTGCTGGTGACGGGCGGGAAGGCGGGTGGTATCCCCGGCGGCTTTCTAAGGCCTCTTTCTGGGGAACTAGGCGGAGCTGGACTCCCTATGTACTTTGGCACCGGAACCTTAGGAGAAAGGCTGATCTTGGCGTTCAAGTTGCGGTGGTTGTTGGTGGTACCTTGTGCCAGTTACAGCCCAGAGTTGAGGGGCCCTCGGCTTAGAGACGACCCTGTGGCATGGTTGGGACTACGGGGTTGTACTTTGGGGGGGGGTAGAGATAGGGCTCGATCTGAGTTTTTGTTTGTTTGTTTGTTTTGTTTCGTTTCGCATACCTGGCTAGGGAAGGGCATAAAGGACTTCCGTTTCTCTGGCCTGGTATTTGACTCCTAGGAGGGAACTGGGTAGCAGGTTTGTGGGCCCTGGGTTATCTCCGTTGCGAAATGGGGGATTCGTTGTGTGCAGTGGAGTGCGTCTCCTCCTCAAAACAATTTAATTCCCAACTTGCTCTCCAGAACCTGGGGTTCTATGCTCAAAAGTGGTGCAAAAGCTGACCTAACTCTAATGCCTTGTGCTATCTGTCTGCTTGCCCCTCAGAGCCTCCAGGGACTGACTGGGACGCCTCTGGTGGCAGGCAGCCCCATCCGCCATGAGAACGCGGTGCAGGGCAGCGCAGTCGAGGTGCAGACGTACCAGCCGCCCTGGAAAGCACTCAGCGAGTTTGCACTCCAGAGCGACCTGGACCAACCCGCCTTTCAACAGCTGGTGAGGCCCTGTGCAAACTGCACGGTGGACGTGGGGTGGAGGGGACTTCGTTCGTTCACATAGGACTAGGGGTCTTGGGGACAGATTTGGCAATGAGAAAGCCTGCTGGGCCCGCAACCTCGCAGCTGACACTAACCCGGTTTTAATGTGTCTTTCACCTGATCCCAATCCCCCTGTGCGGGCGGGGACCTGGCAGGGTTTACTCAGCTGATGGCTTGTCTGGAGGGAACACTCCCGGTCTTTGAGCAGGTAATCCAGGAGCAGCAGCCTGAGCCTGTGTTCACTTGTTTTCCCTGATGTCTCTGCCCTTCCAGGTTTCCTTCTCCGAGTCAGGCTCCCTAGGCAACTCTTCCGGTAGCGACGTGACCTCTCTGTCCTCGCAGCTCCCGGACACCCCCAACAGTATGGTACCTAGTCCGGTGGAGACGTGAGCGAGGACCCCTCCCTGCCAGCCCGCGGACCTCGCATGCTCCCTGCATGAGACGCACCCATGCTCAGGCCATTCCAGCTCTGAAAAATCTCCGGCCCTTGTAATTATTGTTGTTATTTAAAGCGAGCGGGCAGAGGCACGCGACCGCGACGGGACGGCCAGCAGCGCTGGGGCGCAGCCTGCACCGCTGAGACTGGAGACTCCGGCTCCAAGGACTTTTTTTTTTCTTTCTCATAACTAGAATTTGGGACATTCTGGGTTAGCTCCGCCCTCGCCTCTCCCTCGCTGCGTGGGGAACTGTCACTGTCTCTCTGCGCCTTGCTCGCCCGGGAACCCATCTGATGGGGTCCTACAGGGCCCTACCGGTGAGGACGCCTGCTCCGAACTCGCCTGCGCTGACCCGAGGCTTTGTTCTGGACCTGGCAGCGAGGACGGAACAATTCCAAGAAACAGACATAACCCCCAAAGCGCATGACTGCCGGACAGAGTAGAAACCAGACTGTCTTTTAAAAAGTGTTTTAAATTATCAGTCGACGGAGGACAGTGAGAGCCTTTGCCGAACAAACGTAAGTTATTGTTATTTATTGTGAGGCGAATAGTGGGACGAATATTTTGATCTTAATAAAACACAACCCGATGCCATGCCGCGCCTGTGTGCTGTTGGCGCCACGGGAGCCAGACGAACGCCACTTCGCGAGTGGGCCTCGTTTCAGCTTCGCCGGCTCCACCCGTCCTCGTGCTGCGGTTCAATCGGCGCCCGACGGGCGGGCCAGACCCTGATTGGGCGCCGAGGGCGTGCCCGACGGGGATTGGGCGTCTACGGGGCGGGCCCGACACTTATTGGGTGCCGATGGGGTGGGGCAGGGCGGTTCCAGTGCAGAGTGAACTGCGAGGCGTTTCCGGAAGTGGCAGCGCTCCTAGCCGGAGGGGAGGACACTTGGAGACTGGTCCGATCGTGGGGTGACTGGTTTAGGGAGCGAAGCCCACTCTGCGCCCCCTGGGCTCTGCGGCGCGTCCTTCGTGCTGTCCCTAGAGTGGATGCGCGACGTGATCAATCTCGCTGCATTTATTAATTCCTCCGTCTAGACAGAGGAGAAGGCCGGGGCGGCTCCTTATCTACGTTTGGCATCACCTGCAAGCGATACACTGAAGGAGCCACAACAAGCCCCCGCTAGGATCGCGGCTGCAGGAGAAAATAAGTCCACCCAGAACCAGTCTGGCGTGTCCTTGGTTTATTTTCTTTCCAGGCCCGAAATGAAGGGGGCGGGGGATGGCCCCTGGATATGTCGTGCCCAGGTCACTTGGTGTGACATTTCAAACCCCTGCGACTTGTTTTCTTGAAAACTGGCTTTAGTGATCGCAGGAAATAACCAAGAGATACTGAATCTGCAGCAGGCCCCCGGGCAAGCAGGGGGTTGGGGGGAGGATCCCGGCAGGCTCAGGTTTTACCCTCTACAAATATTTAACCCTTTGGCAGTCTGGGATAGTTTTTCCCAAAGCCAGCATTCTGCCCTCCCTTGGTTGGTTCAGAAAGCTGCCAGCTACCAGCCAAACCACCATCCTATGTAACAATCTGACATTCCTATTGTCTCCACAGTTAAATGGCCAACTGATCCGGTTTTGTTTTTTTGAGAGAGTGTAGTGCCCTGCTGCAGTAGGGGACAGTTACCATTCTAGCTTATAGGAATGAGCCCAAACCCTCTGTTAGAAGCAGTTGCTTGGGCTGTCCAGCAGTTTCACACTCACCCACCCACCCTACAGCCCCAGTTAAGGATTGAACAGTTCCTGGCAATAGAAGAAAATGATAACAGGTGGGAAAATTGAACCATATTTATAGTTTACTTCCTTAAAGTCAAGGTGATGCTAGCACTTTAAAAAAAGAGAACATTCTCTTTCTTGGGGATCTAGGAAATGGTCTGCAAATGTACACATATATATTCTGTATATCTATATTATATACATACACAGAATTAATTAGGGCCAGGTTTACCTCTTAAGGCTGGTTCTTTGAGGCGTCATTCCCTTAACTTAGACCATTTCCTTCCAAGCAGAAATACAGATTTCTCTGTTTTGCATCTGGTTGGCTATTGGATAGGAAACGAAACTATAATAAATCTTACTTTTGGAAACTTGCCTTTCAGAATATTGTTTTTTTATTTTTTATTAAAAAGGAACGGGCCCTTAAAGAATTTCATTATTAGCACTACATTTTTGCTTTGGATAGTGTGCAGTGTTTTACAAATATCTACCTGCCTAGTTACTATGATCTTTCCCCTCATCATTTATAGCTTAAGCCAACCAACAACTCATTTCCACTGGACACTTCAGTGTGCCTTTTATTCCTTTGGGGGAATTACCCAGGTAAAGGAGTGCTTTTCCTCCCACTACCCACCCAGAGGAGTGTGTGGTGCTCTCAAGTTCCCAGGAGGAAAGGCTTGTAATGTCTTTGGCAAGGTATCAGATCTACAGTTAGTTACATTAATAAATATCAATTTTACTGGCTCCCAGGACATCTTTAAACATATTTTGTAACGAAGTACGGATTTCCTAGTAAATTAAATTACCTGTGACAATTACAACTTTTGTACTTTACACTAATGTTGAACAGGAGACATCAGAGCTGTAGGAAAATCTTAGTTCAAGGAAAGGGGCTATGAGTGGAAAAGTGGAATTATTTAGCATGGTTCACTTCAGAAGATGTAACTAATTCTTTGCTTAGCTCTGTTGAATTGAGGCAGGAAAAGGATCCCAGAAACAGACAAAATTTTGGCCACACAATTTAGTACATATTGCAAGGCTTCATAATTCTGGGAAATTCAGAGTCCTTGTGGCAGTATTCCCATTGCATTTTAATATTAGATGAGTGCAGGACAGAAATCAGCCTTTCAGTTTAGAATATGGAGTAGGTTAAAGCTCAGTCTTGTCAGAGTTGGGAAGACAGGTTTAAATGAGCCATTGTTCTAAGACTGCCCTTCCCAAATGCCAGACTCTGCCACTTTTGTGTAGGGGTGGGCTTACACTGCCCTGCAGTTAGCTATGTACACCAGGAGAGAGAGAGAGAGAGAGAGAGAGAGAGAGAGAGAGAGAGAGAGAGAGAGAGAGAGAGAGAGAGAGAAAGAGCCAGCCCAATGGAGCTGCGATAAAAGCAGGAAATTCGGAGTTTATTAAGCTGATGCATGGGCAGATTAGAGGCTTTTAACTGTGGGTCTGATTGATGTAAAAGTAAACTTTCTTTAAAATGCTGAGATTCAGTGCTATAATGAGGATTGTGTGACCAATTACAGGCTAGCACCTTGTTGATGAAGACTGTGCATGAAAAATACAGATAAATAGAGCTAGGTTGAGAGTAGTGATGGGAGCAAGAAAGGGCACAAGGAAGTACTCCACTCAGATCCAGATGTGGGGGCAGTGGCCTTTGTGCCTTCTGCAGCAATCCCCAGGCAGGCAGCAATGCTTGGTGCATCTACCCTTTGGTCCAGAAGGTCGGCACCTAGAGGGAGAGTGGCTCATCAATTGGACTCGGGTGGGCAGAAGTTTGTCTGTTGGGAAGTTGGATGTGTATAAGAAGCGTGGTTCAGAGAAGGGGATGATTGGGGACCTAGAGGACAATGTTGTCTCTGACATCCACCAGAGCTGGACCAGGAGCCAAGGAAAGATGCAGGTGTTTTTCACAGCTGCAAGGGGCTGAAGAACAGAGATTATGGTTTGAGCCAGGTCTTGACCTAGGCTGGGTGGACGCGGAGTTCTGGATTCAAGGTGGATGGGGCGACTGCCTGAGTCTGGCAGAGGGCAAGGGGGTTGGGGAGCAGCAGAGCCCGAGGACTCCTGAGGAAGCTGCAGTTCTGATGTGCCCTTGGGCTTTTGGAGTAACTGGCTCTCAAGAGTTTAGGGGTAATTTTGTTACCTTAGGCACAAAATTTGGTTGCAAATGTTGCTGCTCCTGGGGTCCAAGCAGCTTTTTCCCGCGTGTTCGAATTCTGGGTTTGTGGTGCTCCACTGCCCCAGGTGGAAACTGCAGGCACTGCCGACTGTGGCACTGTCCCACACAAGGGCAGCGGACCCTTCCGTTACATGTTTAATTGCTAATTCTGGGAGGTTAATCACGATTGTCTCTATTATTTATGATTTTTTGGCAAATTTCCGAGCAGATAAGAGGTATATTCCACCGTGAATCGTCTCGCAGGAAACATTATAAATACTTGATACCCCCACCCCCACCCCGCAAGGACGACCCTCTAACTGTTCCCTCTGGTACCTGCAACTTTAGCTGTCCCTCCCTCCTTCCCTCCCCAGAGATGGGGTGTATAGGATCTAAGCAGGAGCACCCGCAGTGCTTGGCATGGCTTACATTAGACCTTTTTATTTTCTTTCGATTTGTAAAACAGTAAAAAACATTGAACACACAAAACTGTAGTGCCATGAGGTTTGAAAAAAGAAATGGCTAGAATGCTAGGTAAGTTGTTGCTGTGTTGTTCAGCTTCCTGTGACAATCTTTAGGTTTCTGGGTCAGTTTTCCACAGCTAGATCTTTCTTGTAATTGCTAAATATTTCTCAGGCTCCGCACTGGGTGGGTGAAGAGGGCCCCCTGTGGCCCAGCCCATCAGGAGCGGTGCACATCACTGGCTGTATTCAGAGACATGGCCACCCTCATTGTTTCTTTTACTCCGTGTTGTTTCAAGTAAATTATTTAAGAAAATACTTGATACTCCCTCATTTTCAAAAAATTTATTTTAGAGGCTAAATTTAGCTCAGCAACACGAATAGTTCACAGTGCTTTCTGCCAGTGAAGTTCCCGACCAGTGGTTAGGTGCTGTAATTTCAAATAGTACAAAGGCTTACTGAAAGTGTTAGTTACACAGGTCTCTAACTCCAAAGAAAAACTTAAAGCAGGGCTTATAAATTCTTAACACTTTCTCAAATTTGTACTGCTTAATGTGAAAAGTCAACACTGAAAACTGTGTTACTTCATTACAAGAATGATATTTGTCTAACTTTACCATATTACAATTACAAGTTACATAGCATGGAAGTAATAAACAATTCCAAAATATTATGCACAAAGGAAACAAACTCAATTTGCAAAGCTAGGAAGGCCAGTATGAACAGTCTTTATAAACAATGCACAGAGGGGTATCTACAGTAGGAGAGTATAAACAGATCAGAGGCTCCTCAAGGAACAATGGAAAACACTAACAAAGGGACTCAAATACAGAATTAGCTAAAAAACATTTATTTTTTTTCTTTTTTCAAGAAAAATTGCCGGGCTTCTTCCCAGGCCTGCTGAGGAAATCTGTTAGCCAGTTCCAGGTAGTTCCCGGGGTTCTGGAATTTTCCTGAGGAAGACAGAAAAGAGACTAAAAAGTAACTTCTGAAAGCTTAGAAATTAAACATATTTTTATATCAGAGTGCAAATGAGACCATACATTTCCAGTAAAGCACTGTAGTGTATTATAAACATGTATTTTAGCCACAATTCAGTCTGTGTTCCTAACATTAACATATATAAAACATTAAAAAGTATTTATTTGGGGACTCTAGGTACAGTGAATATAATATAACATGGTGACAGCTATGCATAGTCTTGCATAGGCACATCTGAACATGTGAATGATGACTTCTTTATTATTATTATTTTTGGTGCTGAGGTCTGCACACAAGGACCAGCTCTTCCACTGAATCATCATCTGGGCCTAAATGGTGACTTCTTTTTCCTAAAATAATCTACTCAATTTAAAACATGGACTTAGGCCTAACTTTGAAACTGTTCAAATCTGGCATTCAGTAGTTTAGCAGAACAGAGGATATCTTCAGCAGCTTTGCTTATCTCCCAAAAAACTTGGTATAGTCATGGGACAGTGGATATGAAAGCTCAAACTCCTCTTAGTTGTGAGAACCTGGGAGCCCACAGCTACTTTCAAATCTAAGAGATTACCTGGACAACAACCTACAAATGATGGACGCATTTTATTGAGGACTTAATCTAAGCAAAAAGGGAGCCCATGTAGAAGCTGTAAGCTGGGTACTTGGTAAGAAGTCATCTTACAAAAAAATCAAAGATTATTAATTTGTCTGAGTCAGGTTTCATTGTGTAGCCCTGGCTGGCTTGTAACTTGCAGATAGCCACCTGCCTCTGCCTATTACATACTAAGATATGTATATGCACATACATATATATGTACACACACACACACACACACACACACACACACACACAGAGCCAGAGGCACTGGGCCTCCTAGAACTGGAGTTACTGGTGGCTGTGGGCTGCCTGATGTGGGTGCTGAGAACTGAACTCTGGTCTTCAGCAAAAGCAGCAGGTGAGTGGAACTGCTGACCACTCTCCAGCTCTCACATCACTTTTCTTTAATTAAGGAAGCATGTTATGAACTGTCACTAATAGTGCTGAGAGCAAAGCAGAGAGCAACCGTTCAATTGCTGTTTTATGTGTGAAGCCTGTTGTAGATATGTAAGGAAGGCAAAGAAAGTACCTGCCCCCTCTCCTACCGCCACCCCTATCCCTGAGAAAGAAGGTTGGGACTTCCTCTGGCTTTGCTCAACCAAGCAAAGGGAGGCAGCTTCAGCCTTTGGGACTTGGCTTTCCACACACTTAAATGGTGATTCATCTTTTTTTAGGGCAGAAGAAAAAGAAAACGTCTACATACTTATACTGGCAAAAAATATTGTTGCTTAATTAAACAAATACATTAGAATATTTGTAAAAGTATTTTCATATGCTTAAAAGTTAAACACTTGTTTTGTAATAGTAACAAACTGGACTGATTTCCCTTACATGTCCTAAAAAGAAACAGGCTGCGCCTGAGTGAGGGCAGACTTGAGCCTGCACATGGAGGCTGCTGCACACAGTGGCGCCGACGCGAGTTTCTGAGGCTTTGCATAGCTTTCTGTTTACTTTCTGAGTACCTGAGTCAATAAAGCCTCCCATCTTTTCCAAGATACTGTAACAGTTTTGTTGTATTTTCTTCTGTGTACTTTGCAACACCTGCCTACTGTAGTTTTTTTTTTTTTTTTTTTTTTTTTTTGTATGACAGCCAAATTGTCTCCAAGTAAAGGCTTCCTGATGGGTGCCATAAAGAACCCTATAGGTTAGGAGTGGGCTTAAGAACAATGTCTATTATATATTTCACTTCATGTAGCCCAGGTTCACCTCAAATTCACTATATGGCTAAGGGTGACTTTGAAAGGGTTCTGTCTCTACCTCCCTGTGCTGGGATTACAGATATTTGCCACTATGTCCAGTTGTGAAGAGCACTTATCACTATCAAACTAATAAGGACACGGGGAAAACCTAGAGTGGGACTCACTAATCAGAGATCCTGCCACAACAGCCAGAGACCAAACTACTTCTCAATTACAGCCTGGGTAGCAGGCTATTTTAAGACATTTAAGATCCTAAAAATGAAGCTTAGAACTCTACATCTCTACCTCTGTCCAGGAGAACACCTCAGCAGGAACGAAAAGAACAAATGCTCGAGACTCTTTACTTCCAGAACTCTGCAAATGGGATGTTAATGTCTCTCAATGTAAAGTTTATTTTCAATTAAAATAGGTCAAGAGCTGGAATTTAGGGTTCTAGCTATTGTCATGGCACTTTTTTTTTCAACATGGACAGAGAACCCATGTTAGGGACTGAAGCACTTATAGTGATTTGTGTGGGCCAATGGAAATATGATATGACTTCCCTGTTGTTAGTAATTATCAGCATTTAAAATCTTGTACTAGGCAAGGACACAAAGATGGTTTCTGGTTTTCTTTATTTCTATGTGTCTTCTCTGTCAATTCAAATGATAGAGTTGATTTCTTTACTTCTCAAGTATTTGGTGTCTGAACCTCACATAATTGTTGTGGAAAAAGGAATGCAAGGCCATTCAGTTGGCTGACACACACATGAGATTCAGTCTCAGTGGGACCCACCTTTGAGACTTGAAGACTGGTTATCCACGTGACCCGGAGTCTGTGCAAAGTCCTGTGTGAGAAGAGAAGTGAGTGAGACTAACGTTCTGATCAGAATTGCACAAGGTCCCTCCAAACAACATGTCACAGCCCCACGGGTAGAAGAGCAGCGGAGAATGAGACTGTGCCCAGACTCCTGAAAGCTGAAACTAAGTCTCCTGCATGAGCTCTGCCGAGGGCTGGCCAGGGGACTGTCTACAACTACAACTGTATACCCAAACCTGAAACCTAAGCCAAATGTACTATTTTAAGCTAAGAAGAGATTTTTAAAAAGTTTTCTTGGGGATGGTGGTGGTGTAGGAGGTTATGATTTTATAACTCTAACCCAGACTGGACTTAAATGAGTGATCCTCCTGCCTCATTCAGACTCCTGAGTGCTTGCATTATAGGCGTGGACCATTACTCCTGGCAAGGGTTTTTACAAACTACCAATGTAAGAGTCCTTATAATCCAGAACAGCCAGGAGTGTTACACAGAGAAACCCTGATTCAAAAAGCTAAACAAAAACAAAAAACAAAAAAAGTGTTGTGCATCTAAACCTTACAGTCTGTTCACTTTACTTGTAGATAGAAATTGAAAAAAAATGTATTATACTAGGTATAAATCTTCAGAAACCAATGACGGCCATAATCTCAATTTAACATTACTATCTAGTGATTACTAATAATCTATATATGACACATTTATAAGTTAAAATTTAAAATTTAAACTAATTTTCTTGAGCACAATTATTTATAGAGAAAAAGATTCAAATTCACTAGTCTAATAATGCTATCCCAAATTAAAAATGAAGTTATTTCTGTACCACTTAGCAAAACTATATTAAATATGGTTTATTTGGAATAGTTTTGATATTACCCCCAAATCGTATGTATGTATACACACACACACACACACACACACACACACACACACACACACAGACACACACACAAAATAAATTTGGATCTCATTCATATTTGTGATTTTTGAAAAAGTCTCACTACAGAGTTTAGGGTGACTTCAGACTGTCATCCTCCTGCATTAACCTCCAGAGTGCTTATATTTTTAAAGTATTTTTTAAGAAACTAATGTGGCACACATGGAAGCTTGTTTCAGCTGAGGCCTTTCTAGTTCAGCTCTAAAAGGCCTCCTTCCCTCCCAGGTCTTGCTTTCTCCACAGCATTCACCTTTTACTTGTTATGCTACTTGGTCTTTTTGTTGCTTCATGAATGGTCTTGAAGGTGAGTTTTATCTGTCTTATTCATTGATACAACTCGAGAGTCTACAGCAGAGCCCAACAAAGAGTAAGTGATTTGAACAGAAAAGATCAGGGTTTGAAAATGCCTAACGTGCGTTCTTACTTAATGACAGAGCGGGGGGTCTTTTTAAGACCAGATGAAGAGCCCTGTGTTGAAGTGATGGCTACAGTGTAAAGAGTTTATTACGATTTTAATTTAATCATGATCCAGTCTGAAATCATGCTTGCAGATCCGAATACATAACTTGAATGCATTTTCAGAAAACAGGACCCAGACTCAAATGTAACAACTAAATTGGAAAGAAAATATTTCTAAATCTCATTGACTGTGCTTATTAAGTGATCATTGCTAGAGAGAGACAAGGAGTATAGGCTGTGATAAAGAAGGCCCGGAAGTCCTCCACTCTCCTCTGTGGCTCCCAGGCAGCTGCACATGCTCACACTCTGACAGAGATAACTGAGCACTAGCCAGCACAGGGACAACACACAAAACTCTGCTTCCTGTTTCACTGTTAGGAAGAACAGGAAGTATGTGCAGCAGGGAGCAATTTTAAGAGTGGAACATTTGGGAAAAAAAGACATTTCATAAAATAATCCACAAAGATATGAAAAACCCTAGTTTGGAACTGTCATCTTGATTTCACTCTGCCAGCTCCGTGAGCTAATGTACACCCAATGTCAGCGTTCCCACCGCACTGATTCTAACTTCAACCCTGCAGAATTCCGTTGGATCAAATGCAAGTTGTACTTCAAACTTTTAGCTAAAAAACAAACAAACAAACAAAAAAAAAGAAACAGGTTTTGTCCTCCACCTTTGTACACATATTTATTTATTTATTATTTTCAATCTGTGAATGTTCAAGTTTTATTACAAAAATATGGAACACACCATCCTCGCGTAGGGCTATGCTAATCTTCTCTGTATCGTTCCAATTTTAGTATATGTGCTGCCGAACCAAGCACATCATATTTATTTTTATAATGTTCAAATAAACTCAAAATGTTATCTTTCTTCATCAATTATAAATTAGCAAGACTAAAAAGCAGACACATGTGCCAGTTGAAGACTTAAGAGAGCCTGGTGTCCTGTTAAACAGTTTTAACTAGGGACAAGTTTCCACTTTATCAATAGCAAACAAGCTCTTTGCTTGAACTCCTCTGGGCAGAAGCATTCGGCATTCCACCCTGCTTCTAGCAATGTGGCCTCAGGCTTTAGAAATCACGTTGGCAGCACAGGCACAGGTGGAGGGCGAGAACAGAGCTGCTTTGGACTGACTTCTCAGTCTCACAAGTTTCCCATAAAGCAGGAGAAGCGAGGTATTAGGTTGACGGTACCTGGATGAATGTGGCCAGTAAAACACAGCTCATCTCTTGCTCCAGAATGAGCTTGTTCTGATGGTTGTTGTGACACGCGGTGATAAGCGAAGGAAACAGCACTTTGATGAGCCTCGGGTCACTGAAATACTGGAAAGGCAGCTGGCAGAGCTTCTGCAGCACCGTTGGGTGGCGGCCGGACTGAACAATCACCTACAACAGAGCAGGAGACCGTCAACTGCCAAAGCCCTGGCCTGCCCCTTAGTTAGTTGTTGTTTTGGTCTGAAGCAGGGACCATGCTGAAGGAGGTAAAGAAAGAGAGAAGGCACTTGATTCCTTACCAGAGCTGAATGTAAGTGATATCTGAAAAGAGCCAAGCTTTTAGAAACCTCATTTCCCAACGTAAAAAACAAAAACAAAAAACAAAAACAAATCCAAAAAAACAAAAAAAGGTTCCAAAGGTCTTGTGGTCATTTAACAATCATAATCCACAATAAATGGTACAACGGAGAGAACCGTCACCTAGGGAACAGATTTAGGACACGCAGTTGTAACGGAGCATGTTCATGTCCTTAAAGCAGCCTCCTATTCCTAACAAAGTAAGATAGTGTCTGCAATGGCCCTGCCCACTGCAGTCTCTGCCTAACTTAGCTCACTGCGTACACTGCATGCAGCTAGATGGGTTCCTTATGTAGACAAGTCCTAGAAAGAAAAGGAGACTGACAGTAGGAAATGGAACAGTTTCAGCTAGTACAGGCTCTAAAAGACCCTTCCTCCAATCCCTACTTCTTATCTTGGTTCCCATCAGTGCCATTGAGTCTAAAAGGAGACTGTTTAGATAAATGAGACTGTTGTCTTGCAGCAGTCTGGGTTTACAACTGTGTACACTTTAATAGGGCAATGCAATTAGTGGGCTGGCAGGGAAGCTCTCCTAATTCACTCCCTAGGCTGAAATGATAAACTAAGAAATGCCAAAATCAGATCTGTTTCAAGTAACTTTGATTAGACAATTCTCATATGAAAGAGCAGGGTGACCCAAAGCCTACTTCGTAGTATGGGAGGAAACCAGAGAACATTAGGGACACTGCAAAAGCTGAAGGTCAGGACTGTAAATTGTTCTGGGGGGTGGGGTGGGGGAGAACACAGCGTTACAGGTACACACCCAGACAGGACGGCATTCAAATTGAAACCAGAAGGACAGAGTGAAACAGCAGAGGCAGGAGAAACATAAATTACTGGGATTTACAAGTTTTCAAAGTACTTTTAACAATATTTTAAGAACACATTCTCAGATGATAATGCAGTGTGCTTTAAGAACAAAATCAACAAAGTAATAGTTCACATATTTTTGTTCAATAGCTAAAATGACATCAAAAACTTCTGGAGAATGTTGATAGGGACCTGTTAATGCCTTTAAATCCAAAAGGAATTTTAAAGACTTGCATTGTGACAATTCTGCACATGGCTGTGCAGTGCCATTTCTGACACCAACTGAGAAAAATGTGCTCTACCATCTACCTTATTGATAAAGCTTCCACTTAAATTTTTATTTTAATTATTATCTACATTATTATCTACATATTTTGTAACACAGCCAAATGGTTACCACTTTAGAATTTATAACAATGCCATTATTAAAACCCTCCCCACCTTCTTTGGGCAAAAATTAAGAACTAGTTTTTTTTTTCCTTTTGAAACTTCATTGTTAAAATGCCATTACTGGACGACAATTCAGTAATTCAGAAGGTATTAAAAGGGGCCAGTTTTGCTGGCACAGACACAATATCAACTCAAAGATGCCAGCTCCCTGGTTCTGATAATTAGCACAGAGTGAGAATATTGGTTCTACTCACAGCATTCAGCCTCCTGAAGCAGTGTCCCCTGGCGACTTGCTATCCCCTCAAGGAACAGCACTGATTATCTATTACCTGCTTATAGAGTGAGTTTATAAATCTCACCAGCAGTGTAGTAAGGCAACCCTGATGGAGGTCACTACTTTTAGGTCTTTGGACTGGAGAAGATGCAAATGGACAAAGGGCAGTTTAGCTTCTATTAAAGACTTGTAGCCATAGATTGCTTATCGCAGGACCTGACCTTGTTTTTGTAAGGAATCTGAAAGACCTGGTGAGACACTTTCCTACTCACACTTGGCTGTAGTCAGTGGGACACTTTAGATGCTGTGGGAAAACAGGTCTGGAGGTCCAGAAAGTACACTGAGACCTGGTGAGCTAACTCAGGTGGGCTTGTGGCAGAGAGTGTAACGTGGTGAACATCAACAGTCAACTAGATTGGGTAAGTGCTTCTCTTAGGGTTAGGGAAGAAAGTCTGGGCAATACAAATATCTGGACTTTGATGCTCAGGGCTTCAAGCACTAGGAGAGTTGCCTGTTGGGCTTGTGAAAGATGCCAGGCTGAAGGCAGGCCTTGGTTTTATTTCATTTCCCCACTCATTCTCAGGGCTTAGGTGATCAAATACCATCTTGTACTGCTTTCCAAAATTTCCAAAAGCAGTAGGAAGTTAGTAGAATCATCATGGGACACAAGGGTCTTCCTGGATGTGCATAGTTAATCAGCTCACACTTACAATACAGAGTTTCCGTTTCCCTTCTTGATGGAGCTGTAACCACTGGACTGTTATCTTGCCACCCAAGTGGTCAGGATACCTGTCCCACCTTTCAGGATATACTGGCTAACTGGATTCCCAGAGTCTCCTTCCAGAGCACTGCAGCAGTGAGATGGGAGTGCTCTTGCTGTGTGGCTCTAAGGTGGCTAAAGTCGTCAGCTAGAGATCTAAGTCAGGAGCAGGTATAACCTCAGTAACAACGAAAACTGCTTTCTAATAGATTGTCTATTTTCAGATGCTGAGTTGGGCTCCAATATCACCAAGAGGAGTCTGGTCAGGTCACTAGTGGATAAAGGTGTTTGTCATCAACTCTGATAACCTGAGTTTGATCCCTGGAACCCAGATGGGAAGGAGACATGGTGAAAAGAAAGAATCAACTTCTGTAAGTTGCTCTGGGACTGTCATATAAGCACTATTGGTTCACAAGCACTGTGGTGTGCTCACATGTGCACACAGAAGTCCACATACACAAATAAATACATAAATGTAGTAGATTAAGAGAGATGCAAAGTGACCTTGGCCATAGGTACAATTATGAAATAGGTGTTTGCCAGGTGTGATGGTGCATGCCTTTAATCCCAGCATTCACGAGACAGGGCCAGGCAGGTCTCTGTGAGTTGAAGGACAGCCTGATCTACATAGTGAATTCCAGAATTACATAGAGAAATGTTGTATCAAAAAAAAAATGGTGGTAATCTAAGAACAGGAGATCTGAGGGTCTGCCTTTACTCACTGATCAGCTGAGTAGCCTTTGGCAAACTGTTCAATTGCTCTGGGTTTGAGAGTATATAATATTTTTAAAAGTATTTTCTTTGAAGCCTCTCACATACAAATCAAATAGTTCAGGTTCACAAAGTAAAACAACAGCAGTATTACAAAACGCCTCAATAAAGAAAAAAAAGACAAAGAATACTGGATTTTTAAACATATTCTTTCTCACTGAAAGATTTCTACATTTTAAATTTCAGAAAAATAATAGGAAAACTATTTGGCTAGATTAGAAAGGCTTTGCAGCCATCCTTCAACCTTGCTCTGGGGAGAGCCATGGCAGCATAGCTCCTCTGGTCTCCTAGAGAGAGGCCAGGGGCATAATTCTGTCCTGTTGCCCTGCTGACCATAGGGTTTTCTTTAGTGTCATTGATGAGGGAATCACAGGTGGCAGACAAGAGTCCCATGATGACTAACTACTCTTTTGTTACTAGTAATAATTCTACAAGTTGTAGCTTTAGAAAAAGGAAACAGAATTCTGGAAATGTGAAGGCAGGACCAGGAGGATCTGAATGCCAGAGAAAAAGGACTCCAGGAAAGAGGATGGGGGGTGGTGTCCAGGATACACAAGTGAACTTGGTAGTTCTTTAATTTGCTTTGGATTCTGGCCACCCACTAGGCTTCTGGCACCAACAAGAGAGTGCTAACTTGAGCCATCATTTGTGGTATGTGTTCCATGCCAAGTGATATACTACTGCCACAGTAACAAAAGAGAATTAGGAGTCCTTCTCCTTACACACAGAGAAGATGCACTATGTGGGGCAGGACTGGTTTGACATTAATTTTGTGGGAGATGAGGTATTTATACATACAAAGAATCTGGTGAGGATGCTGTACTATGAGAGGAGAGAGAGTGTTCCTTGCCCACATTCTCTTGAAGCTACATTGACAGGGTGGATTGTATGTGGAAGACTGGATCAGATGCAGGCACTTGGAAATTGTAGGTGAAGGAATTTTTTTGTGGAGGGACGAAACTCACAGATTTAGTATTAGTTTGTCTTAGCTGACCAAAGCAAAACACTATAGCCTGGAGGGACATATGTGACACATATTTGTTTCCTACCATTCAGAAGGCTAGAAGTCTGAGGTCAGGGTATCAGCATGGTCAGGCTTTCTTGGGGATCTTCTTTCAGGATGCCTAGTTGTGTGCTTTCCTTGGCTTAGTGCATATGAACAGAGTGATACTTCTATTCTTGTAATAAACCCACTGATCCAATGTCCTCAGAATGATGCTCCATTAGAAAGGCAACCATCACTCTCCAGGTGCTACAGAGGTAAATAATTATGTTACAGGTACTCAAGAGTGCTGGTACTAGATAGCTGTGGGTTCTAGGTCTGGCTCTGTCATGATCAATATAACCACTCAGCTAATTTAAATTCAGAGTCTTTTTCATAAAAGAGGTGGATAGAAGCTTTCAAGGTTTAAATTCAAGGTTTAAATTTCAAGGTAGACCTAATGTGTCCATGTCCACAAAGCGATGATAGTATTAGTTAGGAGTATTGGTTATCTTACCAGTTTTCTACTCTGCATTTTCTGTTGGACCAGGAAGAGAGCTCACACCCAGCTTAACAACTGCTTTCCAGCATCTCTCCCCCATTTCCTTAAAGCAGAAGATCTGGTAGAGGCAGGCTTCAATCATCAGCAGGCTTAATGTCATCTGAGAAGCCATTACTGAGGTTGCTCCCTGGCCTTGCCTGTGCAGAACAGAGCTATGCAAACAGTGTTTGGGGTGCCAGCCAGGATCTTGTGGTGGTGAAATAGGAAATGCATTCTGACAGTTTTGAAAAGAAAATCCTTGCATAAGCATGGTCCAAGAAACATAGGTAAGTAGTACAGAGCAACAGAGGCTTAGCGCTCTCTCTCTCTCTCTCTCCCTCTCTCTCTCTCTCTCTTTCTCTCTCTCTTTCTCTGTTTCTCTCTCTCTCTCTCCCCTCCCCCTTCCCCCCTCTCCCCTCCCTCCTCCCTCCCTGCCTACATGAGTTTGAGGCCACTGTGTTGGACTTGTTACTATGGAAACTGTTACAGGCTGACAATTCATATCTAGAATGGGCTTCCCTTGACATACTGAAGGAAATCCTTAAGTACTGGAAGACATCCCAAGTAGTATAGCTGACAAAAGTTAGTTCAGCCACGTGCAGTGGTGCACACCTGTGACTCCAGCACTTGGGAAATTATGGTCAGAGGATCAGAAGTTCAAGGCCAGCCTGAGCTGAGAAGTATCAAAACTTCCCATATCCCCTCTACCCCAGCAGCAAACAGCAAAGCGATTGGATTTTGTGATACTCTGAGCCACATTGTCTAGAAGGACAGACACCAGAACTGAGATTTTCAAGGTTCTGAGCACCACTATGGAATTCTGGTTTGCTTACATGGAGAGATATGGACTGGGTAACACTTGTGTCTTATGAGGGAGGAAGTAGGTCAAGGTTGTCTAGGGCACTGTACTACCAGAACCTTAGTGACCTTCAGTTAGGCTGAGGTCAGTACTCAGGAGCCTAGCCCCTCTATCTATAGAATCTGAGGTCAGCTCCAAGGTGGCAGATAGGGACCACTGCTGTTATAAAGAGGGATTCAAGCTTCAGGAAGTTCAAGAGATAATAGTCTAAATCCCCAGCCAGTCTGGGCTGGAACTGGGTCTGAAAAACTCTCTAAACTCCAAATGTTGACTTGTTCTAGCCTCTCAGGCCCATTCAGGGCTACCTTACTCACAAGGCTGCCATTCCTGGGTAGAGAAGCTCTTGTGACCAGTTCTGAGCTCACTTCTGTGACTGGCTGTCGGCCAGTGGTGTCTTTAGTGACAATGCTAGCACAGATAAAGATAAGCATTACCTATGGCCATTCTAAACAGACTAAACCAACCAACATACACAACAATATATATATACATATACACAACATATATATATACACACATACATACACATATATTGAATGACATAACAATGCACATATTGTTATTTTATGTGTATGAGTTTTTTGCCTCCACATATGTTCATGTGTGGCTGGTGCTGGCAGAGGCCAAAAGGAGGTGTCCAATCCCCTGGGCCTGGAGTGATAGGCATTGAACCTGGGTCCTCTGAAAGAACAGCTAGTGTTATCAATTGCTGAGCATCTCTCCCATGCTGTGATTTGCATTTTAAATAAGTAGCTGCCTCTGAGAATCTTGCTCCTTAGGTTTTCTATCCTGATTTCCCCAGCAATCAGCAAGGCTCATCCTCTGTTGGAAGTCTCTGTGAAAACAAAAGGGGCTTGCCTTTTAGTAGTTAACAACTCAGGTTTTTATTCACTTTTAGAGATAGTCTTGTGAACTTGATGGGAACATACTTTTTCCAACCCATACATCTTTAGTGTATCTTTCCCCCGATGTTGTTACCTTTTAGATATTACTCTGGTAAAAACAGTTTGTGGAGGTGTTGTTGGCCTGGGGCCAGGCGAGCACTCTATCCACAGCCCTCCTACCATAGTTTTCATCGTTTTTAGGCTGACACACTTCATCTGGAATTCTTAATTGGTAAATCGGTGCTGAATTATCTATATAAATGAGAATTCACATATCTCCTGCCAGTGTGCGGTCTGCTTGGGGACCTTCCAACTTCTGAGTACAAAACTTGTGACTTAGAACAGCAACTGTTCTCTTTCCTGACAATTAGGCTCACTTTTCAAGCCTAATCTCTGGTCTTAATTTAAACTCATGAAACTCAAGAAGAAAGAAGACCAAAGTGTGGATACTTCGTTCCTTCTTAGAAGAGGGAACAAAATACCCATGGAAGGAGTTATAGAGACAAAGTTCAGAGCTGAGGCTGAAGGAAGGACCATCCAGAGACTGCCCCACCTGGGGATCCATCCCATAAACAACCACCAAACCCAGACACTATTGCATATACCAACAAGATTTTGCTGACAGGACCCTGATATAGCTGTCTCCTGTGAGGCTATGCCAGTGCCTGGCAAATACAGAAGTGGATGCTCACAGCCATCCATTGGACTGAGTACAGGGTCCCCAATGGAGGAGCTAGAGAAAGTACCCAAGGAGCTGAAGGGGTCTGTAGCCCTATAGGAGAAACAATAATATGAACTAACCAGGACCCCCAGAGCTTGTGTCTCTAGCTGCATATGCAGCAGAAGATGGCCTAGTTGGCCATCAGTGGGAGGAGAGGCCCTTGGTCTTGTGAAGATTCTAGGCCCCAGTATAGGGGAATGCCAGGGCCAGGAAGTGGGAGTGGGTGGGTTGGGGAACAGAGGGAGGGGGGAAGGTATAGGGAATTTTTGGAGAGGAAACTAGGAAAGGGAATAACATTTGAAATGTAAATAAAGAAAACATTTAATAAAAAATAAAAATATGTTAAAAATGCTGTAATAGAAAATATGTCTAAAATATTAACACTTGGTATGCCTCTGGTATAGCTTTGTTAAAAATCTGAATAGGAGGAGGAAGAAGAGGAGAAGGAAGAAGAGGAAGAGGAGGAAGGAGAGGAAAGAGACAGAAAGTCAAAGTAGGAAGGCAGGGAAGAACTTAGTCTGCAGACTCCACCTATGTGACATCTGTTCCAGTCACTCTAAGATCTAAAGAGAGTGAAGAGTCACATAAACACGGAAAGCAGCCTGATCTCTTCCTTTCTCCAACTGTGACACCTGGGCTGCAGCCAGAGCAGGGAAGGAAGGAACAGCAAGCAGGCCTCTGTGCAGAGCTAAGAGCATCACCAGGCATTTACTGAGTATCTGTACTGCTCAGCCCTGGACTAAGGCACTGACTGAGTTAGAGAACTCTATTTCTACAGAGCAGACCATCTTCCTTCATGATTCAGGTCAGTTACTACCCCAGGATTTCTGCACACTGCAGCGGAGGGTAGCAATTCATACTTCAGAGAGTAGGGGTTCGGTCTCTAGGAGCTCAGCATCAGTAAGTTTGGAAAGAGTGTTACAGAAAAGTAGGTAAAACTGACAATAGGAAGAAGCAACAGGGACACAAATAAAAGAAGTAAGGATTAAAATGATTTCAAAAAATAAAAATTCAGAAAGTTGTCAGGAACCATTTGATGTAAGAGAAAACATCTCTTTTTTCCAGTTTGGTCTTGAAAACATGGCTATATTATGGTAAAATATCTTACTAATTATAAGCAATTATCTTCATTTAATACCACATACCTTTAAAATTTACTTTTACATACACGATGATCCTCACATACCTGACATTGCAGAAGGAACTAATTCCTTAAGGCAGCAAAAATATATACTAAATCTATATGACACAAGAAGGCAGGAAATTAAAATATTTCTTTAAAAGTGACTGTAAGTAGTTTTTGAAGGGTAATGTGATCACCTGAAAACATCCCTTTTTGGGGGGTATAGTACATTCCCTGACCATATCAAAATGACAACAGTAAACAGCAGACTGCAGATGTGTTGTGTGGCTACTTCTCAACTTCTTGTACACATACTGGCTACAATCTACAGATGCTAGAGTAACATCTACAGCTCCAGGGAATTCACCCACAAACACAAAACAAGAAAACAGCCAGAAACAGGACAGAAACCCATCACATTCTCTCTCTCTCTCTCTCTCTCTCTCTCTCTCTCTCTCTCTTTCTCTCTCTCTCTCTTTTTGGAGACAGGGTTTCTCTGTATAGCCCTGGCTGTCCTGGAACTCACTTTGTAGACCAGACCAGGCTGGCCTCGAACTCAGAAATCTGCCTGCCTCTGCCTCCTGGTTGCTGAGATTAAAGTGTGTGCCACCACGCCCAGCAAATGTTAGATTTCCCCCCAACTATTTGGGAAAAGAATGAGTTTTGGCTTCTAAAAGCAAGCTATAAGTTAGTTTTGATTTATAAGTTATTCAGGAGCTTGTATCTACCACATCAGAGCACAAGCTATGCTCACCCTAGGGTTTTCAAGGCCCTCAGCCAATGCTGTGTCTTTGAGTCTGTAAGGGCAGATGATGGAGATTTTTAGCATCTTGGCACAGTGGTATAGGGATTCGAGTGTGTGTGTATGTGTGTGTGTGTAAGGGGGCAGTTTTATTCACCATGTATTGAAAGTTGTTCTGTCAAACCAGACCAGTTCTGTCCATTAGTGTGATGAGGTAAATGGAGCATAGCGGAATGGATGCAAATAGTTAAATTTCACTAGGGCAAATTCCTTGTGCCTAAGAATTTCCAATTTGTTTTTTTCCTTTTCTTGTCAGAGACAAAATGTCCTCAACACAGGGGCAAAAATAGGTGTCTAGACATCTAAATTCACTAAAACAGACAGCTCAGAAAGTCTGTAAATCATTGGAACAAAGAATATTTTTCTAGTATAACAGAAACAATGTAGTTGGTGCATTCCTCTCTGCAAACCTGGCTGTGCACAATGCAGGGGGAAAGAGGTAGCAGCGATGGTGGCAGGTTCATCAGTTGCTGCTCTTGCCAGTTTGTCATCCCTGGAACCAATGCGCATGACCGGAGCAATGTAACGAGAACGTCCTCGAGGCCAGCAACTTCTCCATTTTTTTTAAATGGCATGTCCCAAACACACACCCCTTGCTTCTTTAATTTGATGCCTTGTGGTGGGGTAGGGTGGGAGTGGTGGCTTTAACATCCCAGGAGAAAAATAAGATTCTGTCCACATATTTAATCATCAAATCACAATGAAAGAAAAGAAACCTGAGTATTTCCTAGTCTAGTATTGCAACAATTTTCTCTTTCCAAACTTGCCTCTTCCATAGATATTTCTAGGAAGGAGTTAACTGCAGAAATCTTACAGACTATACAGGAGGTAGCCTTTGAGCAGCAGCCTTCCGGGATTCATTGCTGTGTAGCAGCAGTAGAGAATCCAGGAAGGAGGAAGAGAGGGGAAAATAGGAAGCCAGGGTCAAGAGAAACAAAACTGACAGTAGTTGGGGACCTGGCCTCTCCTACATACTGGAAACCAGGTGGGCCTAGACAGGGGTCTTCTCAGGTAGGGAGAGGAAAGTGGCTGTCTCTCTATGCTCCAGGGGAAACTGAGAAGGAAGGGCCTTAATTGGCTTCCTGAGAGAAATCCTCTATCGGCTGAGGGGAAGAGGGGAGGGCCACTGGGCAGAATCTCTCACTCCTCTTCTGGAGAATAATGAATCACCACTATTGGTGCCAGCTCCTAGATGCTTGGGCATCGAGTGTGGAGGTCTGACAACTACCTACCCTTCTACCCATTCTCCAAATACTGGAGTGTGAGCCATGTCTCAGCACATCAGCCACATGCTAATAGTATCAGGTTTTTCAATCTCCCAGTCCTGGTCACCACATAGGTCCTTCATGACCTCAGTTCCGCCTCATCTCAGGCTTATCTCTTGTGCCTGTTTAAATGCTAAGTCTCAGCCATAATGAACAGTGCACAGTTCCCTGTACCTGTTAGGCTATTTTGTACCTCAGTACCTTTGCTTATGCTCTTTTTCCACGCATATTCCTATCATGTGACCCAGTAACCTCTATTTTACTTTTATATACCAGAACAAGCATTGTTTCAATTGTAGAGTATCTCCATCATAGACCTGAGTTGTTTTCTTTTTCTGTTTGAATTTCACTCTTCAGAATGTCAGCAATATAAGGGCAAAGACTTGGTCTATTTTATTTCCTACTATCCTGTGTGTCTACAACATTGCCTGGTCTGTGGACGCTTTAAAAAGAGTGTGGAATGTAGGTATTTCTGAATCTCTTAGCACATGTTTTGAAACAGGGTGGGCATTTAGTAAAAGCTGATAAACGAGAAGGTAAATGTCTAAAGGGCCATAAAATTCATAATATTGGCGTAACCCCAAGAATAAATCATCCTCTAGTGTTCTGTCGCATGATGGGGCCTCCTTTTTTAAAAATATTATTTCTCAAATCTTCTGTGAAGAAAAGAGCTATAGTTTAAAAGAAGCACATTCTAAATCCCTTCCAAATGCATCCTTCAGTAGAACCTTGTGCTGGATTAGCCAACACTAAGCTACCAGTTCTAGGATTTGTCAGAGACTATACATAAACTCTGCTTCCAGTTTAATTAATACCTGAGGAGGGCTGCTTATAGCGTACTGGCCTTGGAAATGATGCAGACTCATCATCTCATGATCAATCTGAGGGACTAGTTTGAATTTTCTATGTGCCTGTGTCTTCGTATCCCATTTGCTGCTAGGATGGAGTAGAACAAGGGAAGGCCACTTATATCAGCTCTGGACAGGCTGTGAACCAGCTCAAAGGCAAGAAGGAAGGCCTCTCTTCTCTGGCCACAGGGGAAGTCAGCTCAATGATCTTTGAAGGCCTCCAAGTTCTCAGACATCATCCTGTCCTGTGCTATGAACATGTACATGTGGACACGCCTGTGCTGCCCACACCTACAGATAGTACATGTAAATATGATAAAGGAGGTGGGTTTAAAAATAGATTTTTTTCTTAAGAAGAAATAACAGAAGTTATTACATGAAATATGCCATTTCAACCTCGGAGCCTAGGGCTTCTCTAAGAAAAATAAAGAACACACATACATATGACATGGATACATACATACAAGCAGACAGAGGGAGAGAGACAGAGATTGAGAGATTCTGCTTATTACAAATGGCAGAATGTAGGGGGATGGGGAAGAGAGAGAAATGGAAGCAAAGAATTTAGTAATGCCTTAAAAAACAAATACTCCAGTGGCTCTTGCCAGCAGAACTGGGTAAGCTTTCCTTCCTATCAGCTGCTGTGTGGTGTGAGAATGGTAGGGTTAACAAATGCAGAACACAGGCTGATAGGTTTTCTGACCATAATCCAACAGCTGCCAGAAACTATGGTGCATTCCACGGAGCATTTATGGGCTCACCAGCACTAGTCTATGACAATTTTATTTAATCATAAAAATATAATAGTAGTCAAATCTTTTTGTAGTTTCAGTTTACTGCTTTCTCAAGTAAAATAAATGGTCTCTCAGATTTCTTCTGCTTTCATCTCTCTGCTCTAAGAATAGTAGGATAAGGTTCCAATTAAGGCCCATTAAATGTTCACATTGATTCATGTGAACCATTTTCTAGTTTCTCTTCCTAACACAATCTCAGTGCATCTCGCAGTAATTTTAGTGCTTCTTTAGTTGGCTAAATACAGAGATGTATTTGGGTGTGAGGTCTTCCTCCCTCTGCTTCTGTGCCTACCTTCACTGCTTTCCAGACAAGCATAGACTGATTAGTTGTCAGGCAGGTTCAGCTGAACCAGCCACACCTCTCGGGAAGGCAGCCAGTTGGCCAGAGGCAGATTGACTGTCCTGAGACTCGGTGGTGGCTGGGTCAGAGCAGTGTGTGAAATAACAGTCTAGAGGCCTGGCTGTGAGAAGACAGCCTTGTGCTTTGGGTCCACAGAGGAACCTTGGAGGCAGGAGTCACATAGATGTCTCCATCTTCTCAGCAGATGGGCGAACATATTCTGACAGCGCAGATAACCTACTTAAGATGGTATTAAGTGTCAAAGCTGACTTGAATGGATATGGGGGCTTTTCTCATTAGGAGCAGGGAATCTGGAGGGAGACAACAGTAGTTCCAGTGATATCACAGGTTAGCATTTGCTCTGGGCTAGGGAATGTGCTAATTGCTAAGCAACTGATTTAATTCACTGTGCATAACAAACACATGGCATGTTATTAACATGATCTACATATCACAAAAAAGAACATACACAATGGGGAGGTAAGTGGCTTGCCTAGGATCACAGAGCTGCAGAATTGAACAGCTGGTAATATATTCAATCAATATATTCATGGCCAAAGACTATGTTCTTTTCATCAAGCTTCAAGAGCAAACTATTTTTTTTAAGATTTATTTTATTTATTTGAGTACACTGTAGCTGTCTTCAGACACACGATGAAGGCATTGGATCCCATTACAAATGGTTGTGAGCCACCATGTGGTTGCTGGGAATTGAACTCAGGATTTCTGGAAGAGCAGTCAGTGCCCTAAACTGCTGAGCCATCTCTCCAGCCCAAGAGCAAACTATTAAATAATCTCTTAAAGCAGGAACCTAATGAGGATTCCAACACATCAGGTACTATGAGATGGCAAAGCTAACAGTAGACTATAATGCTATGATGGTTTTCCCTGACAACCTCATTAGATTGAGAGCTACTGAGAATTTTAGTTAAATGTGTGTGTGTGTGTGTGTGTGTGTGTGTGTAAGGGCATTCACACAGATGATTAACTCAGGGTTGAGAGGACATGCCCTGAGTTTGAGAAGTAGCATCCCAGAGGCTGGTCCTGGATGATGGAATAAAATGTGAACAGAAAAGCCCACTTGCAGAGGTACAATTTTTGCTTCTTGGCTGCCAAAAACTAAGTATGTCTGTCTGTTTTATCCTAATTGTCCACTATGCCTCACCACAGGCCTCAGACCTGCAAAATTAGCATCACCTGGGCAATGATCAGGTCTGCTACAGAGTCAAGCAGTAATGACCACTCCCCAAGCCTTGGACATTGTCTATGGTGGATTCAAATTCCAGGGGGTAGGTGTGGGGGACTAGATCTAGGACACTTTGTCATACTGATAAAAGTCTTGCCAACAACAGAAATCAGGATCAAGAAGTGGGATTGTTGCTGTGTCTACCTGCCCAGTGATTCCTGAGTCAAATTTGGAGGAAATCTGGTCTTTGGAGGAAATTTGGAGATGTAGGCTACAGAAGCCCTAGAATGCCATAAGCAGAGCTCCACTGGTCAACTCTGTTAGTTAGGAGCTGAGGATGTTGACAGGAATGTGGAGATTATAAACTGTCTATGAGATTTCAGATGAGAGTCAAGGACCAGAAGCTGTGTCTGTTACAGTCTGTTACAGTCTTACCTACATTATATCCATGCTATGAGATTTAATTCTTTTTCTTTCTTTCTTTTTCTTTTTTTGAGACATGGTTTCTCTGTGTAGCCATGGCTGTCCTGGAACTCACTTTGCAGACCAGGCTGGCTTCGAACTCAGAAATCCGCCTGTCTCTGTCTCCCCAGTGCTGGGATTAAAGGCGTGTGCCACCACACCCGGCTAGCAGTGCAGTCCTAGCTAAGATTGTCTGTCTGTCTGTCTGTCTGTCTGTCTGTCTGTCTACCAATCATATGTCACTGCACTAAATTTGACTAGGAAAAGTCACAAGCGATGAGGGGAGTGAAAGGTCTTTTGCTTGGATCCTGTGGAGGGAGTGAATTTGTTATACATAGTGAGAGTTAGTGGCTGGCAGCCTTCTTCATTTCCACTGTAGGCACATCACTGATGTACATATTTAGGCAAATATTATTCTTAATGATATACTTCTGTCTTTCAAGTCCCATGTTTTTCTTTGGTACTGTAATACTGATAACCTGGCTCTAAAATAGTTATATTACTGAAATTCTTGGGCTTTTCCTTAGACATGACGTACTTCCACCTTCTAAAAGGAGCTATAGCTATTATAGGGAAAAGATGTAAAAAGGTGAAGGCTCGTGTGACAGGTCAAGAATGAGGTTGTTGACTCTGGGAGGACAGGAAGGCCCTGAGTGATGGACATGCTCTTCACTCTTAGCCCAATGCAGCAGCAGATGCTTCATGGACTAGAAGAGGTCAGTGGAGTGTACCAAGTAGGTGGGACCCAGGATGGATCATCTGCCTTTGAGAAAGACAAAGAGTAAGAAAAGGATGTTTGAGCAGGACTTAGGCCAGGTCTGAACACTCACTCTAAAAGCTGGGCTGTGATTCGGGAAACTGCTAGGCAAGCTGCCATTCTCAAAACACAACTGAAGCCAGGGATACAGATCTCAGCAGAAGAGCACTTGCCTACCATGTATGAAGCTCTGATTTCAAGCCCTGACATTGCAAACAAATATAATATAAACAAAATAAGACATAACTCTAGAAAGGGCAGTGAGATGGCCCAGCCAGTAAAAGTGCTGGCTGCCAAGCCTGTGTTCCCAGAACTCACATGGTGGAAGGAAAAAACTGACTCCCACAACTGTTGTTTGATTTATACACATACACAGAAATTTAAAAATAAAATAAAATAAAACACCACAAAGGAAAGTCTGAGGCTGTAGCTCAGTGGCAAATATTCTGCTAAGCAACTGCAACAAATGACAATCAAGCCTTTCTTAACTGCAGATGGAGTAAAATGGAGAAATTACTTATGTAGAAGAAATGGCAAGAGTGCAGCAGATTAAAACATTCGCCAGGTATGGTGGTGCACACGTTTAATTCCAGCATCCAAGAGGTAAAGGTGAGAGGATCTCTGTGATTTGGAGGTCAGCCGGATCTATACAGTGAGATCCTATCTCAAAACAAACAAGTCCACGGTGGTGGCGAACGCCTTTGATCCTAGCACTCTAGAGGCAGAGGCAAACAGATCTCTGAGTTCCAGGTTAGCCAGGGCTACACAGGAAACCCTGCCTTGAAAAACAGTAACAATCCCTCCTCCCCGCTCCCCAAAAAAACCCCAAACAAAGCCAAAACAATAATAACTAGCCAATCAACCAAAAAAAAAAAAAAAAAAAAAAAACCCAACAACAACAACCCAAACTGAAACAAAAACAAGAACAAATAAAAAATTAAGTCATCAAATGACTGGAAAAGACACACCACACAATCACACAGAACCCCACAAGCCTCTCTTCCTGTCCTGAAATTCCTAGGAGCATCCAGGTGCCTTTTTATTTATTTTTTGGGGGGGTTTTCGAGACAGGGTTTCTTTGTATAGCCGTGGCTGTCCTGGAACTCACTTAATAGACCAGGCTGGCCTCAAACTCAGAAATCCACCTGCCTCTGTCTCCCGAGTACTGGGATTAAAGGCGTGCGCCACCATGCCTGGCTCCAGGTGCCTTTTATATGGGTGCAAAGCATACAATTACACGATCTATATCCCAGCTTGTTGGATTGTGAGATCATGACTTTATTATGAGGTCATATAAATGACTGAGGTGACGGAAAAATATGGCAGCAGGAAAAGGCTTTCAACATGTGATGATCAAACATTAATGCAAAAATTACAGAGCAATTGTGATAAAAACTGCCCCTTCTTAGAATTGGGAATAAAACACCCATGGAAGGAGTTACAGAGACAAAGTTTGGAGCTGAGACAAAAGGATGGACCATCTAGAGACTGCCATATCCAGGGATCCATCCCATAATCAGCCTCCAAACGCTGACACCACTGCATACACTAGCAAGATTTTGCTGTAAGGACCCTGATATAGCTGTCTCTTGTGAGACTATGCCGGGGCCTAGCAAACACAGAAGTGGATGATCACAGTCAGCTAATGGATGGATCACAGGGCCCCCAATGGAGGAGCTAGAGAAAGTAACCAAGGAGCTAAAGGGGTCTGCAACCCTATAGGTGGAACAACAATATGAACTAACCAGTACCCCCGGAGCTCTTGGCTCTAGCTGCATATGTATCAAAAGATGGCCTAGTCGGCCATCACTGGAAAGAGAGGCCCATTGGACACACAAACTTTATATGCCCCAGTACAGGGGAACTCCAGGGCCAAGAAGTGGGAGTGGGGGGGTAGGGAAGGGGAGTGGGGGGGAGGGTATGGGGGACTTTTGGGATAGCATTGGAAATGTAAATGAGGAAAATATCTAATAAAAATATAAAAAAAATCAAGTGTGATGACTGCAAGGTGACTGGGGCAGCAGCACCTATGCACCTTCACTGTCACTGAGGTTCTGAATATAAACCTGTGCACTTTTAACCACACATAGACCTTACACCCCAGCATCAACACATAGACCTTACACCCCAGCATCAACACATAGACCTTACACCCAGCATCAACACATAGACCTTACACCCAGCATCAACACATAGACCTTACACCCCAGCATCAACACATAGACCTTACACCCCAGCATCAACACATAGACCTTACACCCAGCATCAACACATAGACCTTACACCCCAGCATCAACACACAGACCTTACACCCAGCATCAACACATAGACCTTACACCCCAGCATCAACACATAGACCTTACACCCCAGCATCAACACATAGACCTTACACCCAGCATCAACACATAGACCTTACACCCCAGCATCAACACATAGACCTTACACCCAGCATCAACACATAGACCTTACACCCCAGCATCAACACATAGACCTTACACCCCAGCATCAACACATAGACCTTACACCCAGCATCAACACATAGACCTTACACCCCAGCATCAACACACAGACCTTACACCCAGCATCAACACATAGACCTTACACCCCAGCATCAACACATAGACCTTACACCCAGCATCAACACATAGACCTTACACCCCAGCATCAACACATAGACCTTACACCCAGCATCAACACATAGACCTTACACCCCAGCATCAACACATAGACCTTACACCCAGCATCAACACATAGACCTTACACCCCAGCATCAACACATAGACCTTACACCCAGCATCAACACATAGACCTTACACCCCAGCATCAGCACATAGACCTTACACCCCAGCATCAACACATAGACCTTATACCCCAGCATCAACACATAGACCTTATACCCCAGCATCAACACATAGACCTTACACCCCAGCATCAACACATAGACCTTACACCCCAGCATCAACACATAGACCTTATACCCCAGCATCAACACATAGACCTTACACCCAGCATCAACACATAGACCTTACACCCCAGCATCAACACATAGACCTTATACCCCAGCATCAACACATAGACCTTATACCCAGCATCAACACATAGACCTTACACCCCAGCATCAACACATAGACCTTATACCCCAGCATCAACACATAGACCTTACACCCCAGCATCAACACATAGACCTTACACCCCAGCATCAACACATAGACCTTACACCCCAGCATCAACACATAGACCTTATACCCCAGCATCAACACATAGACCTTACACCCCAGCATCAACACATAGACCTTACACCCCAGCATCAACACATAGACCTTACACCCCAGCATCAACACATAGACCTTACACCCCAGCATCAACACATAGACCTTATACCCCAGCATCAACACATAGACCTTACACCCCAGCATCAACACATAGACCTTATACCCAGCATCAACAAATGTGCCCAACACACCTTGGCTCCAACTCAGGGCTATTATATTTGATATGAAATAAAGTGTGTTTACTGTACAAGCAAAGCTTTCTGCTCTTTCAGAAGCATAATGGTTTAATTACAGAGAATAAAGACGTCTAATATTTTCCTACTGTCATGTAAGTATCAAATTAGTGAATCTTTGAATTGTGTTCTAATGTTTGATTTTAAAAACTGCTGTTGGAGTTGCTAAGGTGAATTTCATAAAAGAAAAAAAACCCTATGAAATGAATTTGTCTTCATCTTAGGACAGAATTTCCCATAATTTTAAGGGCCTGAAACATACTTTTTTTAAAAATTAATTTTATTTCTGAGATTACATTTAATTACATATCTTCCATCCCTTTCCTCCCTCCAGATCCTTCCATAAACCCCCTTCCTCGTCTCCTTCAAATTCAAGACTTTTCCCATTGTTATTACATATGGATTATGTACTAGCATATACACATATAGTCCTAAATGCAACCTGATGAATAATGTCACTTGAATGTTTAAGAGTTGGCCTTGTGGAACTGAACAACTAGTTGGTGTGCTCTTCCCTGCAGAAAGCCATACCTCCCACTAATCATACCTTTGCCATTTTGTACTATATATGTATATGAAGTGATGGCCTTAATACCGATATTTATAAATATCAGTCAACTCTGAAAACTGTTGAAGATGTTCTATGATCTGCAGTATCAAATATTCAGCCAATATTTAATTATTTATGTAAAAATAAATAGGTACACCCATCTAATTAGAACCATATTTGCTATAGTTCTTTTTTTTTTTTTTTTCTTTTTAGTTTTTTTTTGAGACAGGGTTTCTCTATGTAGTCCTGACTGTTTTGAAACTCACTCTGTAGACCAGGCTGGCCTCGAACTCAGAAATCCCCTACCTCTACCTCCCAAGAGCTGGGAGTAAAGGTGTGTTCCACCACTGTTTGGCTGCTTCAGTTTTTAGTAAATAGTAAACTTTATATTGTCCAAGGATTGTTTCAAAATAAATTTCTCTATGATTTATTATCAGTAAATGTTTGATTTCAATACCTATTTTATATACTTACCCACTCTGGGTCATGAAACAATTTCTTGGACAAAAAGGGGTCCTGAGTTGAGAAAGTATAAGGCTATGACCTTTCTTCCTGGTAAAACGGAGAGGCTGGATGGGACAGGTAGGCCAAAGTGATCTTTGTTTCAGTTATCGTAAGACTGAAGCTGAGGTACCTGGATTTATCAGGCTTTTCCTAATGAGAAAGGCACTCACTAATCAAAATGAATATTGAAAGGTGCTTATTCCCATGACAGTAATATTCAGGCAGTCATACAATCTTTCATTTGAGTTAATTTAATTATCAGACCAAATTTAATTATCCAATACAATGTAAATAAAGTGAGGAGCTGACAGCACATATTAATTATGTTCATTATAATAATTAGATGGGAAAAAATTTAGAAAGTCATGAAAATGTAAAATACAGAGAAGCTTTTGATTAAAACATCATTTTAATTAGATACTGTAAACCTATAGGAAACAGATGATTGGTTCTATCACGGACAGGGCATTAGTTTTTATTATCTGGCTTACTCTTCTGAAGTGATCTGTGGTATCATGGGGCTCAGCCCTTCTAGTTAATTGACTAAGTGGCAGCAAGTAAAAAAAGGCCAATCCTTTATGCAAAGCAGTAACCTAATCAGACCGACGTGGGCTGCAGCAAGGGTCTCAGGACCCCTGTCTTGTAGAGAGACATACTGTCTCTCCAGGAGGAGATGAAGGGTCCTCTCTGGAAAACCATGCCCTGCAGATTAACATGACACTTACCTGAACTAAGAATCACCATTTCTCCCACCAGGCTGAACTGATTCCCCAAGAAGAGGGGTGTGAGAGAAGGGGCACCACCACTGAGCCTGCCTATGAGGTGGCTGCGCAGGTGACCTTCTAGGGCAAAAGCTCCACAGACATGGAACTGGGGCAAGAACTTATAGCTGCTCTTACTAGCTCTCCTTAACAAATGTTCACTTAGAAAATTTGTGGTTTTGTGGGAAAGGGAACTAAGAAGTTCTGTTTTAAAAGAAAGCAAATACACAGCCTTTTAACAGCAGAAAAGTCCCCAATTTCACTGGATACAAGTAGTTGTCACCTCAGTGACTTGTGGCTGTCTGCCTTATGCTCTTCTCTATGTAGCCTAACCCACAGAGCCTGGCACAGATCCTCACTTGGGCTAGGGAACACAGCAGACAGAACAACTGTGGCTGGTGATGGCATGGCTCACAGAGTTTCACAAGTCACCCATTAGAAGTCTGCTGTGTCTGCCAATGGTTCTTGTTCTCCTCAGTTTATACTGAAGAAGCTGAGAGATAGTGAGCTTTAAATTACAAGCTGCCACAAAGTGTTCAGCAGCTTATTACGCCATCTGGTGCTGCCAGGATCTGGAGGAGAGTAGGGAGGATCTAAAAACCACAAATCCAGGTGTAGAATCCCCCTGAAATCAGATGCTGGTCTCTCTATGGTCCTAGTCTCAGACTTTTAATGTCACAGGCTCAAGGCATATCTCAGCACAATCTTTTCTTTTTTTAATCATGTGAAGTATACATAACATATAATTTAGCAGCTGAAACATTTTAGCCCTACAATTTAGCAGCATTATACACACACACACACACACACACACACACACACACACACAAACACATACACATGAAAACACACTAACATACATGAGAACATACACAGACATGCACTGACACATGTACACACACACAGACACACAGTGTAGATGTCACTGCTCTTCAGAACTACTCTACTTTTCAACAGTCACAGATCCATGAACCTAAAGGGGAGGATTCATCTAAGATCACATACGCAGGGTAGAAGCAGAGGTGAGCTAAAACCCAGGCACTTTACTTGCTAAATTGTGTCTTGTATTATTTATAACTTCCTAGAATCTTTATGGGTTTCCCCAAGTGAGACACACACATTATGCCCAGAAACCCCATACTGGCATCTGGTGGGCAGGAATTGCTGTCCAAAATACACGTAGGTGGCCATCAAATGGGCCCATTACACCTGACTTAAGTGGCCCCTTCGGATGGGCCTGTTACACCTGACTTCAGTCTCCCAGAGCTTCCCTTTGTTTCAGGAGGTTTAACTTGCCTCTTAGAACACTGTTTCCTGCCTGCCTATCTGAGGCAGGGATTGACCTTGTACTGATGACTGCACTGTAGTGTTGATGAGGTGAGAGACAGCACCTGGGCACAATAGCAACAAGATCTCCACAGGACAAGGTGATGCTTAGAAATTACATTGCTACAAATTTCTACTTTTTAGAATCTTCTTACAATCTTTTCTATCAATTGTTAATTTCTTTTGTATTTTAACATGTTCTGTTTTCTTCTCATAAAGTTGTGTTGTATTTCCACAACTGTCACAGAGTTGGACTGGGTTCTCTGATTCAATAGATGATAGGTTTAGCACCTTGCCTTTGTGGGAGGCAAGGTATCAAGACACTAGCTCTGGCATTTTTCACTCTTCTAATTTTGTCCTTTGAGTGACACTGCCTCTCAACAGTGACCTCCAAAGCTTACTGCCACCACCTCTTCCTCTCTCCCCTCCTACCCCATGCTCTCTCTACCCATTTCAGCTGCTTTTTCCTTATTCCTCCAAGTATATGTCCCCCTGCTCCAGTCTCTGTTCTCTCTGCTGAGATCAACTAAAGTATGGGATGTTAAAATGGACGACGACTGTGTGAGCTAGCATCCGTAGACAAACTCAGAAACCCCACAGAAGTCTGAATCCATAACTTATCATAACAGAGATGATTTATGCAAAAAGCTTCAAAGCATAGCAGCATGGATGAAACCTCTTGGTGTAGAATTGCACACTCACACTTAAGTGTAGAATTGCTAAATGATACACTCACAAACTGCTCAGCTCTTTACAAGTGCAGCAGAGTGTCATGATATATAGCATCAACCACTTACATATAAAACAGAAAATTGTTAGGTAAACTATCAATGTCCACATACAGTAAAGCCATTAAAAATGATTTTCTGGTATAAAATAAAGCGTAGAAAGCAGGACATTAATACATGTGCGATATGACTTCAGCTACATAAAATTGTTCATTAAGAAGACTCTGGAAGGAAACCTGTTAGTGACTATTCCAAATTCTGAGATCAGAAACAATGGGCTTCCATTTTTTCTTTATATTTGCCATATCTTTTTCATAACAAATATGGAATCCTTTGTGGTCATAACCATGAGAAGAAACTTTAAGGTGAGATAAAAGTCATTCAGGAGACTGATCCACACAAAGCAAAGAAACCCACACAGGGAGTCCCCTCACCAATCATTTCTCTAGTAGTTTTTAAAAATTTTATCAATTTATGGGCTTGGTCCTTAGAGAGGACACAAACCTGGCTGTTTTCAAGGGAAGTAGTTTCCTAAGTATTTCCACAGTGGGAGGCAACAAACAAATGCCCCTGGCAATGAGGTTTGGGAATAGAAAAAAATTATATATATATGTATATATACATATATATACATGTGTGTGTGTATCTATCTATCTATCTATCTATCTATCTATCTAACTATCTAATTTCTTCTAAGCACCTAAATCTTCTACATTTTAACCACAGAATTTTTTTTCAAATGTACTGTCCATTCCTTGCCCTTCTTATAGAGAATGCACCGAAGGCCCACTTTGCCCCCATGTTTACTAAGGGCTGAATGCTTCTATGAACCTACATGTCTGTGATTCTGGTCTCCTGGGCCTATCTTGTTCTCTCTCATCTCTTCCTACTCATTAGACATGTACTGGCAGCTCTCGGTGTGCAACTTCTTGCCTTGTACTTGGCTATGACAGCACACTCATCTCTTCTCCTGTCTTCCTCTAGTGTGCTCTAGGCTGAAAAATCTAATAGTCACATTTATTTTAGATGTCCTTAAACTAAAAACCAGTGAGCTTAGAGTAAAAGTTAGTGGAACGTTTAGATATTTTTCTCAGCTATAATCTATACAATCAACTTTCTGTCTAGATAAAGCTATATAAATGAGGTAGTTAAGAATTAGTTTGATGTGTTAGTTGTGCCATGATTTATTTAAAAAATAAAGTAAAGAGAGAAAGAAGGTGCCTCATTATCTTCTTCCAATTCATAGCAAACATTTCACTTTCATAAAGCAGGAGAATGCATTCACAGAAGCCCTACTCAGAAACCAAATAAAGTAGCCATGAACAGAATTATGCCTGTCTCTCAAGTAGGAGATGCCAGAACCTTGCCTTCTTAACTTCTGCCCCAACTATCTGGAAGCCTCTGCAGAGCACTCGGCAGAGCACGGCCAAGGCCAGCTCATGTGTGCTGAGTGATCTGAGCCGAGAGGTGCAGATGCTCCCTTATCACAGCAAGACGATTGGCGTCCAGATAGTGTGGGAGTTGAAACTTTCTGTACAGGAGGGAAAAGACGATTCTGTGCCCTTTAAAAAATTTTTACTAAAATATCTTACCTTCATAGCTTTAAGAGGAGGTCCTTGTTTTATCTGGTGTAGATCAAATATCCTTTTAGAGATAAAGCTAGCAACATATCTTGGGAGCCCGGTTAAAGGCCTTCATACAGGACAGATGGGTTCCAGCAGGCTAGCCTGTCTTTTCTCACTCCAATACCTCACACCCTCAGTGCTGGGAGTCATCTGAGGTACCTTCCAGAGGCTCTTACCTGGTTATCTGGGTGGTTGACAGTGAAGTAGCCCACACAGACGATGACCTCATGGAGGAGGCTTTCACAGGACACTTGGCTGCAGTGGCCTAGCAAGGAGCTAGCCATGTGCCGGAATGCAAGGGACAAGCCCTCTGCCCCTACAACAGACTGACAGACAAGGAACAGTTAAAACTCCCAGCCTAGGGAAAGCTGGGGCTGTACATTATACAGCAAGTGCAGGCTCTGCACACTCTCTGTTATGTGTCTAGAGGGGCATTATACTCTTTCCCTCTTTCCTTCCTTCCTTCCTTCCTTTCTTCCTTCCTTCCTTCCTTCCTTCCTTCCTTCCTTCCTTCCTTCCAATACTTAGCATGCATTAAATAACAGAGTTCCTGTTCTTAAAAAAATGAAGAAAAGGGACTAAAGGTACAAGTTATAGAGGTTCATAACTTTTTCAAACAGCATGTCAAATTTGCATAAGTCTGGAGCTTAATTTATTTTTTAAGTTTCTATATTAATTTTATTGAATTTTAATATATTATATCTGTTTACCCTTTCCAAACTCTCCTAGAATCTTCCTATCCGTGTCCCCAGGATTTCCTTTTTTTAAAAACAAAACAAACAAGAAACACATATAACCTCCTAAATGGAAACCAAAATATATAAACAAAAGACCATTAAGAAAAAAAAAAAAGCCCAAATGAAGCAATATGAGAGAAAAAAATCTACAAAAATATCATGAACCTGACTATTATACTCCGGGCAGCAATTAGTTCAGGGGTTCATAATCTAATAAATGACCAAAATCAATGTAATATTTAACCTGAAGGACAGAAGCTAGAGCAGAACAATGCCCACAACACATGTATTCAACACACACTCCACCAAAGCAGCTATTCATTCCTAATAACTTATGTTTTCTCATTAGACAAGAATTCTTATATAGAAAAGATATAGAAGCATAAATTTTAAATTTCATCTGTGAATGTACTGTGTAAGTTAATTTCTAACACTTTTATTCTGAAGGATAAACTACTTTCTTGTACATAGCAAAGACACTTTAGTGTTTTGTAGTCTTTGAGGATTGTACCCAGGGCCTTGTACATAACGAAAAGATACTCCATCACTGGGCTGTGTCCCCCACCTTTATACATAGAGAGAAATACCCACTTCTAATTATTTACTTATGTTCAAACTGAAAAAGAAATCTAAATAAGAATTAATTATTATTCAAACAAATAGTACTCCAAAACAAAAGCTACCAAAAGAATGTAAAAAACCAAACCAAAACAAAAAATTTTTCCCCAAACTAGGGAGCCCTTTAGCTATGAGGCTTCTGGGATCTTTTCTCCAGACAGACTATGGGCTGTCAGTGGTGGGCGACTTGGGAGGAGAATGTAAGTCTGCCTGTGCAGCCTGAAGCTTCTATTTAATAAACATGTCAAGCAGACAGAGCGACAGGAGGGCAAAGGGGAGAGGCGAAGCCCACAGAATACACTTGCAGCCCACACTGGAATGAAGCACTGCTGCTGGCCTGTGGGAAACACACAGTTTTAAAACTCATCTCTTTATTTGAGGTCTTGTTGGGTTTGAAACCAGGTCAGATGACTGTAGCTTGGAAATTTCATTTACTTCACTGTCTAAATTTCGTGAAAGAGCCCTGCAGGTGGGCACTGCTATAGTGCTATAACTGCTGACTTTAAGAGTGTCTTCTATCACATTCTATTGCCCCAAGACAACCCCCACCCCAAGTATTTTTCAAGCCCCAGACACTTCAGGAGGGCTTTGCTCCTTTAAATCAAGTCTTGACACCTTCTCAGTTCAGCCCTTATTTAATTAGTCTCGTCCAGCATGCTGTGACCTAGTGCCCTCTGTTTAACCTTCCCTGATAAGAGCAGGTCAAAGGGCATGTATGTTTGAATATAAAAATCAAACCAATTTTTCAAGGAAACTATATTTCCTTTCCAGCCAGAATTAATTGCTAAGTCAGTACATTGATTTGTTTCTTGAGACCACCTTCAATTGTTAAAAACTGTCACGACAAATGCAATATACAGTATCATTGACCTCCAGGCCACTTGTGCCAATATGATTTCAGAGTGAATTCACATTCATTGCTGAGAAAGAGATATTTTAACAGCCTTATTGGTACATGATAAAAATGTTCTAACGAATAACTCTTTTATTGTTATCACATGACAAATTTTCACACAAAACAAGCACACAGATGTGTGGCTCTGAAGAGAAGGAGAGAAACATGAATGCTACTCTTGGCACTTTCTGATTCAACATCTCCCAGGACACTGAGCAGACACTTCAACTTCACAAGCCATACAGAAAGGAACTCAGTAATAGCATTCACAGAAATGCCCAGCAAGTGGGCTGCCAAAGGTGGGCCAGGAGGGTGTCAGTTCTTGTGTCGGGGCCTAGTACATGCTAACCAGCACAATGCCATTATGTAATCTTGTTTAGTCTTCTGTATTGTGAGGTAGATGTTTCTAATTTGCTTTAGATGAGGGTACTGGATCTTAATGCTCAAATGGCTTGTCCAAGGCCATATACTTTATGGAGGTGGGACTGCTTAGTGGGGTCAGCCCAACTCTAAGCTCAGGGGTCTGATGAGCATGAGTCTGTGGCACTTTGGATTTCTGTGATACCTGGAGGTGTGAGGGGGGAATCAACATGCTCCTCATGTCACCTTGTCTCATTCTTTAGTAGCTTAGGTTACGTGCCTCAGCTCAGTTTGTTCTTTAGTTCCTTCTAGCCTTTTATGATCACCTCCGCGTTTTCTCAAGTCATCTCTCAAGTGAGATGTCCATTTTCCTTCACTCCACTGGAAATCTCTTTCCCCATCCCTCATGAAATCTTACCTTTGACATGAGGTTGTTTCTGTGAACTAGAACATGAGTTTTTCTGATCATGAAAATAGTATTTTCTTCC
Source organism: Mus musculus (assembly GCF_000001635.26). Lineage (NCBI taxonomy): Eukaryota > Metazoa > Chordata > Mammalia > Rodentia > Muridae > Mus > Mus musculus. Next base: position 55,583,129 of record NC_000075.6, read on the forward strand.
CCAACTCACTCACTGCTATACAGTATAAACACCTGTATATTCATTTGAATATTGCATATTTGATCATCAGTGGTGTCTGTGTGACAGATGTCATAAAGCTTGTTAAACAGTGGTGCAATTTATAAATGCCCTTAAATATTTGAAAATTACCTATGTTTCTCTTTCAATCTGGGAGGCTTATGAGTGATCCAACTAGTGTGTGTGTGTGTGTGTGTATTTTATTTTTGCTGTTTTTTGGGACAGGGTCTCATGTAGTCTTCTCTAGCCCCTAGCTCATTATGTAACTGAGGTCTTGAACTCTTATCTTCTTCCTTCCTCCTCTTCCCCCCCCCTCCCACCATGCCTTCTTTCCAACCATACTGGGCTTTAAAAATTATTATTATTGTTATTTTTAAAAAGATATAGTAATTTGTGTGTATATACAAGTACTTGCAATGCATGTGTACATGTGTACCAAATGCATGCCTGGTACCTACAGAAGTCAGAAGAGGCCATGTGATCTCCTGGAACTGAACTTGCATGTGGCTGTCAACTTCATGTGGGTGCTGTGAACTAAGCTTGAGTCCTCTGCAGGAGCGGCCTACAATTTTAACTACTGAGTCCCCTTATCAGGCTGTCCTCAATTTGTTGTAGTCCTCTTGCTTCAGTTTTCAAGTACAAAGGTATATACAAGTATATGACTTTTGAAACTAGATCATAAAAACCCAAGCAGCTGCTGTCTGGTTCTTTTAGAACATTTGCTTTGCAGAAGCTTCCTCTTAGGACCTCCCCCGCCACCCACCCCCAGGACTCTGACATTATAATATTTGAGAAACCTGAATTATACAGATATGCTGTATACAGGTACTCTGGCTGATGGTCCTACACAGACATAGTCTTAGAAGTATCCCAGGCATCAACCATAACTGAAGGAGCCTCTGGATAATTTCAGTTCCTACTTCTACAAGGCACAATTACCCTCCCTTTTTTTTAAGCTTTGTGAGTCTCTTGGCTGAAGTCTTGTCATCATGCAATAGAGCCAAGCCATCCTTATGAGATATGAAGAGCCCTATAGGATTTCTGAACTCACAGAGTCTGAGATCACAATAAAACTGATCACACTGCTATTACTTATTTTATTAAGTTTAAGTATTTGCTTTTAAATGCATAAAAATAACTGGTTTAGGTGTGTACTTTTTCATAATCTATGGTAACAAGAAGTTCATTTTATTTGATGGGAAGACTACTGAACTCTATATTCTGAGGTCCTCTGATAAACAAATAAATGTCATATGCAACCAGAAGTAAGACTCACTGACATTTTCTGGAGCAGATATCTCTCATTAGGTGTGCCTGTAAACTCTAACTGTGCAGACTGCAGAGAATGGCAAAGGCTACTTCAAGTGCTCTGGAAATAGAAACACATTAATCCTTCAGAAGGGACTTCTGTTCTTGTGATGGATAAAGTAACTCTACAAAGTTGAAAAATACAAGCTCCAATGATACCACTCACTAACTTCCTTTCTGAACAGAATCCTAGGGAGCCATTAATTAACTGAACGTGTGCCATCAGTTTCACAAGAGAAGTGTTTCATCTGAGGATACTAGAGACCAACTATTTTCACACAATACAGCTCTAAAGCCCCTTTTCCTCTTAGTAAGTAATTCATCTAAATTATGGGTTCATCATCTGCCAAGTTTGTTCCTTTTTTAATGAAATCACTCGACAGTTAATAAATGGGCAGGGAAAGTCTTTTCCTTGGGGCTTGCTCTATAACAGGTTCAGTGTTTTTGAAAATTAAATTTCCTACTTGAACAAAGTCTGTTTTTAAGCTGACAGTGTGGTATTATAGGAAAAAGCCATTTTCTTCCTTTAGCTATAAAAACTAAAATTACAGGGGTTTATACAGTTATATATAAATGCACTTTACTTTGGACACAAATCAGTTAAATCATCCTTAGAGTTATATCAATCAAAATAATTAAGCAATTTTGGTTCTATTTCTATCAAAAACCATTAATTTTATTAATATTTAAATGTTGATGGGATGATAATACCTTTATCTAAAGGATTTAAGGCAGAAGATTTATAAGTGGCAGTGTGGCATAGATTAAATTTAAGTCATGGGTAACTAGTTTTGTTTCAGCTAAATAGGACTTTAGGCAAATTATTTATTTGCCAGCTTCTCCATCTGTAAAATGGTTATAATAACAGTTTTCATAACAGCTATGAGAATAAATGAGAAAGCACATTTAACATTCAATGTGACCAGAAACCACATAACTCTACAAAACAGTTTAAAGAATGATATATACATTTTATAATTCTACTTATTATAATCTGGGGTCTCATATTACAAAGAGGAACTTCCCATAACTTTTTGGAAACTGGAGAGATGGCTCAGCAGTTGGAAATACTAGTTGTACTTCTAGAGGACCCAGTTTACTTCCTTGTACCCATATGGTGGCTAACAACTATCTAGAGCTCCAGTTTCAGAGGGGACCTGACACCCTCTTCTGGCACCAAGCACACATGTGGTGCATAGACACACATGAAGGGAAAACATACAAATGGAAATAAATCTTAAAAAAAAGTTTTTAAAGGTGCTAGGGAAATATTTCAGTGAATAAAGTATTGGTATGGAGAAATGAGGACCTACTCTTAGCTTTCCAGAACCTGTATAAGAAGCCTGGCATGACAATGAGTGCCTTAACACCAGTGCTGAGAGTGCGGGAGATAGGCACATCCAGGGGGCTTGCCTGCCAGCAAGTCTGCCATAAATGGTGAGCCCCAGTTTCAATGAGCCAGGCATTGTGACACACACCTTTAATCCCAGTACTCCAAAGCAGAGGCAGGTAGAACTCTGGGTGAGGCCAACGGTCTTTGTAGGAGTCCCAGGCAACACTACATAGCAAGACCCCAGCTGGTGGGGAGGATGGAGAGCAATGGAGGAGAATACCCAGCATCCACTTCTAGCCTCCACATGCATATACAAGGAAATACACGCGCGCACGCGCGCACACACACACACACACACACACACACATGCACACACACACACACTAACTTTTTGTTTGTTTTAAAACCAACCTGAACCAAGGTTTTAGTACCTGAAAAGCAGACAAATCAAGAATTGCAAAGCTATTGAAGAAACGTAAACTCTGAATGGCTACTTGGATGGTGTTCTGGGTGTAACTGTCCTTGGGACTCGTGCCGGCGTCTGAGATGGTGCCGTGGAAGAGGATACAGTAGAGCATATGTAGAACTCCAGCCAAGTCTGTGGCCTGAAGAGCAGCTGTCAGCCCTGTGGGATCCTGGTGATTATTGTCAAATATGCTGGAGGACCTGAGAAAGAAAACACAGCTCTTTGAGAAAAATCTAGTTAAAGGATGTTAGGATTTTTATCGGTTAATTGGAACACAATAAGCAGACTATTAAAAGCAAACCCTCTGAGTTGTGTAATAAGGTAACAAGAGACCTCCAGGAACAAATGCAGCCCCCACCCCCCCCAAGGGCACTGTGGCTTCCTTTCCTTCCCCTGGGAGATCAGCCTGGACAGGAATGGTAACTGAGCACCAGGCAGTTGGTGCGGAGGCCGGTTACTGCCCTCACTTGGCAGCCCAGGATACTCCACTACCTCTAGTGCCAACATCTGGACAGACTACATAGAGTCTGTAAGAGCTTTGTGGGTTCAGAGATCCAAACACTGTAGTTTTCCTCCCTGGTTCTTCAGAAGGGATTTTCTCGGGGGAAGAAGCTACAAGGCAAACAGACCTTAAAAACCCACAGCATATCCATACACTGCAGGGAGATGCTTCAACTGTTTTTGCAGGCACTATTCTAGATTAAAACAGTATTAGCAGATATATTGTGGAGGCCATGTCCCTAAACAATCAGATTCAGTCACTGAGGTGTGTTGAGTGATGAAGTAGAAGAGGCAGTCCAGTGGTAAATCAATTTTTAAAGTCAACAGTGAGCCAGCAAGGTTCTGCTAAATCTGTCTCATTCCTGAACTAAGGCATACAAAGCATGTAGGACCAAGAGCATGCAGTCAAAGCAGATACCGTGGCCAAGTACTCATTATCAACGCATCCCTGGTTTCCAGGAAGAAACAACAAAGATTACTCTCTGAGGAAACACCCTTCCTTACCTCATTGCTAGTGTGCTTGATGGGGCCCTTCCTTACTTACTCTGGCACAAGGTGTCTAGGCCTAAGCTTAAACTGTACATTTGGTTTCCCTAGTTGTTCAGCACATGTCTCACCCAGAGCTAGCAAGCTGCAGAGGGCCACTTTTGCTTAGAAAAATTTCTCACTTTTCCTTTACTGGCTCTAAGAAGATGGAAGTTTTGGAGATGTGATAGACAGGGGTTATAGCTATAGCAGAGACAAACCCTAATGTTTCTTGGTGCTGTTCCAAGTGGGCCAGTTTCCGCCTTTTTTCATGAGACTTGGCTTTTTCTCTGGGAAGTTGTAAGGCCCCGCTCAATGTCTTTCTCTCATACGCTATCATCTGTACAGCTCTCAGCAGAAGTGCCCATGCTACCCCACTACCATGCAACAACACCCGTCCCAAGCTCTTAACATTAACAGGCTTTCCTTTATCAGTTGTCATCCCTTCAGGCTGGAATGCAGAAGGGAGAGAGGCATGAACGACCTATGGTTATCTCATTATCTTGTCCTCAAAACATTCAGAAGCTATCACTAATTAAGTAAGAACTAGGAGGGCTGGCTAGTGAATTTCTTGTCTAAAGAGATCATTTTATTGGTTTTAATTTGGTAGTTGCATTGAAGAGGAGTTTTACTGATAACCCTACTCAGCATTTAGGTCACAGATATATTGTTTCAGGTATTGCTCAGAACATATCCACAAACCATGATGCATCCCCGTGTTCCTTGTGTTCTTCTCATGGAATGTGTTACCTCATGTGAAGTCTTCTCAGAGTTGGTAGGGAAGGTACAACTCTCATGCACAATGTAAGAACTAAACTTTTTTTTTGTTTTGTTTTGTTTTTTGAGACAGGGTTTCTCTGTGTAGCCCTGGCTGTCCTGGAACTCACTTTGTAGACCAGGCTGGCCTTGAACTCAGAAATCTGCCTATCTCTGCCTCCCAAGTGCTGGGAGTAAAGATGTGTGCCACCATTGCCCCATAAGAACTACAACTTAAAGCAGTTCAAGTGAGCTTCGTAAGTAGCACAGGCAGGGGCCTGATGTAGCCCTTATTACTGCTCTGCCCAAGGACCAAAAACATCCCCACAGAACAAGACGTGATTTTGTATTTTCTCCCTGACTTTTCTTTAGACAGAATTTGCAACTAACTGAATATTGTTAAACACAATACAGTTTTGTGTCGTCATAAGGAGATACTTTGTAGTATGCTACTTAATAAAGATACATATTTTAAAAAGGATTTTGATTATAGGCACATTTAGAGCACTTTTTACAAAAATTGCTATTATCAGTTGGCCCTAAGTGCCATCAAAGTCAAAAGAATTAGGGGTCAAACCCTAACTATAGACATGAAAAGATATTAATTTATCTAAAGTTATTATATAGGCTCCAAAAAGAGACCCAGGTTTGGATAAAACTGACTGCCTGCTCACACAGAGCCAGAAGGCAGTTCTCCCTACAACTAATTCCTAGTCTACTTTCAGAATTCCGAGGATGCATGACTTCAGAGACAAGAGTTTTACTATCTATGAATCTGAGTGCTGATTTCCCCTTACTGTGCCTGCTACCTTCAGCAGATTATTAGCATACTGTAAATTAGACACTTAGGAGTACAGCTTCATTGCTAAAAACACTGTCATAACCTTTCCTAGCAATTACAAAATGACATGAATTCACTATTTTTTCTTCTGAAGAATAAATGCAAAAAGGACAACCAGTTAAACAAACAGAACAAAATACAATGCAAACAAAAACTTCAAAGGGAAGGTCATCAGCATAGTGCTTCTCCCTCACCACTGTGGGGGAGAGGCTGATCTGACAGCCAATCAAACCACACAGCGTCAGTCTTTAGTGAATGTTCTCCTAAGGAAATAAAAGTGTTAGCTGAGGAAAATCAACCACGCATTCAGGGACTGAGATGTGGAAATCGTTTAAAAACATAGAATATTGCTTTAAGGGGAAGTAGATTTCCTTAAAGTGAGCTCACGGACTATAAAAATGCTGTGAGGGCATGTATGGCTCCTGGCTTCCATGGACTAATGCAGACCTGAAGGGACATTGGGAAATATTTACTTTAACATTTTTTTCAATCAATCAAGCAATTAATATTAATTAATTAATTAATTAATTAATCAATTTATGTGTGCACATGTGTATGTGTACTATAACATACATGTGCAGATTGGATGACAACATTAGAGGGTTTTGAGGATCAAACTCAGGCAAGTGCCTCTACCTGCTTAGCCACCACACTGGGTCAATGTTTACTTCTGATTCAGCTTAAAATGCAAATAATTTGTCCATCAGTAGGCTCCTGGCTCCTGTTGGGTCTTAACTGTAAGTTATCTAGTCTCTTTAATCACAAATATTGATAGTATAAGGCTTTATGCATATCAGCTCTGCACTATAAAGTTTTCCTTAAAAATAATTATGTTATTAAGGAAAAAAAGATACAAGTTGTGTGTTGTGGGGGGCAGAAAAATGAGAATGACTCTAGGAGGAATTGAGAGGAGGAAAGAATATGATCAAAATATATTGTATACAATTCTCAAAGTTAATAAAAAATACTTTAAAAATACATGAATGATGTTAAAAATCAGATGTGAAGTTCTGATACCATACTTTAGAATTTAAAAACTTTTCAATTTTTACTAGAACATGTTTTTAAATTTAGATTACAGGACTAGAGATTTTAGTGAAATATTTATCTGAAGTCACTACCACTAGATTTGAATAAGAGTAAGTATAAGTGGGCTGTCATTATTGCTATATAGCATCTAAAATCCAAACCCGCTTTATAGGAGTGTATAGTAAGGCAAAAAAAAAAAAAAAAAAAAAAAAAAAAGCAGCAGTTTGCATGGGCATGAATCAAGGGCCATCCATTACATAGTTAGCCTTAGCTAGCCTAAAATGGCAGTGTAAATGTGTGTGTGTGTGTGTGTGTGTGCGCGCGCGCGCGCGCAAGAGTGCACATGCACACGCATGTGTGCAATTCTAAACTCTATAACCCCCTTTCTCTCATTTGTTCCTAGTTTGTCTATGTTCATCTTCTTGGCTTCTAGCATGCTGTAGGGCTGGTGACCATCCAGACTATTCTCACAGCTTTGAGGATTTTGTTTCATTCAGCTTTTACTTCTAGAATCTCTGAGGCATCTTGTGAAACTTCCATTTCAGCCCCAAGCCATAAAACCACACGTAACAGTCTGTGCAGTGTTGATATGGAGTGGATTAAGTTTGTGCATGTCCATATGAAGGATGAGAACCCTGAACAAAAAAAAGTGAGTTATTTCTCAGCAGAATTCCAGTTTTTGGCTCTTAAATCTTGGGATATTCCAAGAAAGACAATCTTAATCTAGTGACATCATCATATCTTAGGCTTTGTGTGAACATAAAACAAATGATGTTCTCTTAGGCACTCTGCTCAAAAGTCAAAGTGCCCGTGCTCCAATACAACAAATGCTAATAACTAAAAGGCAAGAAAGACTTGGACCCTAAACTGGAGGAGGCTGTAGTCCAACAATGGTGGGTCTATCAGCTCTCCATTAGTGCTAGAACAATTGTCACAATCTAGTGGCTCTAAACAATATGAATGTGGTATTTTATAGTCTTGGAAGAAACTGAAATAATAGATATCATTGTGCTAAAGTGAAAGTGTCACAAAATTTGTGTTCCCTCAGAAGGCTGCAGGGCAGAAGGAATAATTCCTTACCATCCCCAGCTTCCAGGGCATACTCAGACCTCTCCAAGGCCCACAGCCCAGCATCTTGACATCTTTTGAATACAGGCATCTGTGTTTAATGCCAGCTGCCAGGTGCCAGCTGAAGGCTTTCTGGTGAAGAGTCCCTACATGGGGGATCTGAGCTTTTTCATGTGGTGGCTAGGCTTTGGCTAAGCCCAGGAAGTGGAGGAGAAAAGAACAAGAGGCCCATATAATCTTCACAAGACCAAGGGTCTGTCCTCCCATTGATGGCCGACTAGGCCATCCTCTGCTACATATGCAACTAAAGACACAAGCTCTGGGGCATACTGGTTAGTTCATATTATTGTTCCTCCTTTAGGGCTGCTGACCCCTTTAGCTCCTTGGGTACTTTCTCTAGCTCCTTCATTGGGGCCCTGTGCTCAGTCCAATGGATGGCTGTGAGCATCTACTTCTGTATTTGCCAGGCACTGGAATAGCCTCAGTGCCAGGAAGCAGGAGTGGGTGGGTTGAGGATCAGGGTGGTGGGGGTGGGGGAAGGTAGAGGGGACTTTTGGAGAGGAAACTAGGAAAGGGGATAGCATTTGAACTGTAAATGAAGAAAATATCTAAAAAACAAACAAACAAACAAACAAACAAACAAAAAAAAAAACAAAGAACAAGAGACCCACAGCCCTGGGGAAATGAAGTGATGAAAGGGGGAAGGAGATTCCTGCAGGGAAAGAAGGCAGATCAGGGTGACTGACTAGGATCTGACTGGAAGTGTGTTTCTCATTTAAGACACTCCCTAGTTTCAATTTTTCATACTGAAAACAGCAAAGGGTCCTGCGCTGATGTATAGGCTTTAGTTTGTCTCACCTTTCTGATTTCTAGTTGGGCCACAGAGACTTTGCCAAAGCCTCTGCTGCCTTGCTTAGTAAAGGATGAGTAACTGGGAGGTGGGGGAGCTGGGCTATGAGGCTTCACAGCCCTTTATCACACATCTTTCTGGTTCCCACTCTTGTTTTTTTGAATCCATTCTTCATAGAATATACAAATTTTTTTCTTGACTTTTAAAGTCATTTTTCTGTTTAAAAACCTCCAATTGGTTTCCCATCAAGCTTAGAATAAAATTCAAATTTTAATGTTGGTCTTCCCTCATCCCATGGCATTTATTTTACTTCCTATCACTTTCTTGTTCATCAAACTCAACACCCACTAATTTTGTTTCCAGAACATAGCAACTCAGGCAGGACCTTGCCATTCTTTTTAACTAAAACATTCTTCCCTTGGATCATGGTTGGCTCCTTGGAAGATACAATTTCATTAATCCAGAGAAGCCTCTGACAGACATGCAACTAAGAATTCAGATGGCCTTTAGTTTTTGAGTTTCCCATGGGCCTATACGCTGTATAATAACGATAACTCATCCGCCTCTGCACCTTGACAGAATTTCTGACCTACCAGATCTGAGAGACTAGAGTGTCTTAAGCTACTCAACTTGGTGAAATTTGTTACACTACCAAAGCAACTGGAAAGGGAGAAGAAAAGCAAAAGGAAATGTGAGACTACAGGTACTTAGGAAGAAAGACAGGGTCTGAACAGTTTGTATGTCATTGAGGTACAAGCAGAACTAGCACAGTCAGCAGCCTGGTGTGAGGGGACACTCTGTAAGCCTCAGAAAACCATCAGTGGCAGAACTGGCTCTATAGTAAGTAATAAGCCCTATGATGTTAGATATAGTCAAATAGAAAATGGCAAAGACTGCCGGGCACCACTGGTGGCACACGCCTTTAATCCCAGCACTTGGGAGGCAGAGGCAGGCGGATTTCTGAGTCCGAGGCCAGTCTGGTGTACAAAGTGAGTTCCAGGACAGCAAGGGCTACACAGAGAAACCCTGTCTCGAAAAAACCAAAAGAAAATGGCAAGGTCATTGAAAAGATTAGAACCTTATTGCAAGACTGGGTGATTTTAAGGTTCTCTTCAATCAACAGAGTATGTTGGCAGATCACATGCAGAGAGATGATCAGGTCTGGAGCTGAATGCCTAGAGGCCGGTAAAACCACACACACTTCTCTCCTCTTCTGTCTTTTTGTTTTAGATGTTATTAAGAGGCACACCTACTTTCTTCCTTCTCTCCAATATATCATTCATATAGTGTTTGTTAATGCTTTTGTCTTAGTCAGGTTTCTATTCCTGCACAAACATCATGACCAAGAAACAAGATGGGGAGGAAAGGGTTTATTTGGCTTACACTTCCACGTTGCTGTTCATCACCAAGGAAGTCAGGACTGGAACTCAAGCAGGTAGGAAGCAGGAGCTGATGCAGAGGCCATGGAGGGATGTTCCTTACTAGCTTGCTTCCCCTGGCTTGCTCAGCCTGCTCTCTTATAGAACCAAGACTACCAGCCCAGAGATGGTCCCACCCACAGGGGCCTTTCCCCCTTGATCACTAATTGAGAAAATGCCTTACAGTTGTATCTCATGGAGGCATTTCCTCAACTGAAGCTCCTTTCTTTGTGGTAACTCCAGCTGTGACAAGTTGACACAAAACTAGCCAGTACAGCTTTAAAATATGATTTTTAGCAGGCCATGTTTCTGCTCAAAGGTTATTAATGATTCTACTGCCACCACAAGATACCAGAAAATAATTTATATTTTTACATTTTAACCTTGTCATCATCTGGGAGAGTTAAGTACTTCATGTTATTCTTGTTTTTCTACTTTTATGTCTTTTGTTTATGTTATATTTTTTGTCTATCGTTTCCTCAAGCCTACATATTATCATTTCCATTTTTTTTTTTTTTAGGTCCTGGTCTACATTTTAGCTCCCTAGAAAATATCTAATCCTTATAACCTCCGAGCGACTTCTCCCTCTTCTGACCTCTACTGATACCAAAGATGATAGTAGCCACCATTTATTAAGCATTTACATGTGCCTGGCAGCCTGCTGAGCACAAGTATTGCATTCTAACTCTTTTCTGTAGTCTCTTATCATGGATATTTGTATATGTATCTTTTTTTCCCTCCTAACTTACCAGGTCCTTGAGGACATAATGTGAGTCTTGAATCATTTCTCCCAAGTCTAGCATAGGACCTGGCACAGAGCAAGTGCGGCATAAATATTTGTCCAATGAATGAATGGATAGGAAGGGAGGCAGAATTAAAAGTTTACCTTTGTTTGAACAAATGGTTTGGAAGTATTCTTAAACACTTGAGAAACACTCATTTATACCCACATGATTAGTGGGCTAAATTGTAAATCATTCTGATATTTTTATGACATTGGCCTCCAATGTCATTTGGCTACAACATATTTTGTTAGTATAGTTTGGATATGAAAATGGGAAACATATATACACATAACAAAACATTCCTTTTTCTTTGTTTGAGCTCTAAGAGTCATTTTGATGCATATGTGTCTGTATGGGGGTGAGTCCAGTGCATGCGAGGTTTGAACCGTCAGACCCTTCGGAAGCTGGAGTTACTACAGGCACTAGTGGGCTGAGAATGAACTCTGCCTCTGCAGAAGCAATGCACTCTTCTTAATTTCTCTCCAGCCCTGAATTTTTATTTGTTTACCTAAGTTAAAAAAAGAGGTACTTTACTCTCTTGATTCTTTTTTTTTAATTGGATATTTTATTTCTTTACATTTCAAATGTTATACCCTTTCCCAGTTCCCCCTCTGCAAATCCCCTCTGCTAGACCCCCTTACCCTGCTTCTATGAGGGTGCTCCCCTACCCACCCACCCACTCCAGCCTCACCTCCTCTACACTGAGGAGGCAGCAAGCCTTCACAGGACCAAGGGCCTCCTCTCCCATTGATGCCAGATAAGACCCCTTCAGCCTCTTCAGTCCTTCCCCTAACTCCTCCATTAGAGTCTCTGTGCTCTGTCTGATGGTTGGCTGTGAGCATCCCCATATGTATTGGTCAGGCTCTGGCAGAGCCTCTCAGGAGACAGCAACATCAGGCTTCTGTTAGCAAGCACTTCTTGGCATCTGCAATAGTGTCTGGGTTTGGTGTCTGCATGTGGGATGGATCCCCAGGTGGGACAGTCTCTGGATGGCCTTTCCTTCAGTCTCTGTTCCACATCTTTGTCCCTGTATTTCCTTTAGACAGGAGTAATTCTTGGTTAAAATTTTGGAGATGGGTGGGTGGCCCAATCCCTCAACTGGGAGGCCATGCCTAACCTCTGGATATGGTCTCGACAGGTTCTCCCTCCCCTTTGTTTGGGTATTTCAGCTAATCTCATCCTGGTGGGGTCCTGGGAGGCTCTGGCTTTTCTGGCATCTGGAACTTTCTGGTTGCTGTTCCCAGTTCCTCATCCCCCATTGCTATACACCTCTGTTCAATTTCCTCCATCTCCTCCCATACCTGATTCTGACCCTCTTTTTCCCCTCCCTCCTTTCTTCCTCCCAAGTCCCTCCCACCCTCTACTTCCCTTGATTATACTGTTCTCCTTTGTAAGTACGACTGAAGCATTCACCACTCTTTGGTCTTTCTTCCTCTTTAGCTTCATGTGATCAGTGAGTTGTATTGTGGGTTTTCCACGCTCCTTGCTTAATATCTACTTATCAGTGAGTACACACCATTTATGTTCTTTTGTGACTGAGTTACCTCACTTAGGATGATATTTTCTAGTTCCACCCATTTGCTTGCAAATTTCATGAAGTCATTGTTTTTAATAGCTGAGTAGTACTCCATTGTGTAAATGTACCACATTTTCTGTATCCATTCCTCTGTTGAGGGACATCTGGGTTCTTTCCAGCTTCTGGCTATTATAAATAAGGCTGCTATGAACATAGTGGAGCATGTGTCCTTATTACATGTTGGAGCATCTTCTGGGTATATGTCCAGAAGAGGTATTGCTGGATCTTCTGGTAGTACTATGTCCAATTTTCTGAGGACTGTCAGACTGATTTCCAGAGTTGGTTGTACCAGCTTGCAATCCCACCAGCAATGGAAGAGTGTTCCTCTTTCTCCACATCCTCAACAGCATCTGCTGTCACCCGAGTTTTTGATCTTAGCCATTCTGACTGGTGTGAGGTGGAATCTCAGGGTCGTTTTGATTTGCATTTCCCTGATGACTAAGGATGTTGAACATTTCTTTTCTTTCTTTCTTTCTTTCTTTCTTTCTTTCTTTCTTTCTTTCTTTCTTTCTTTCTTTCTTTCTTTCTTTTTTAATGGTTTTAGAACTTTATTGTAGAAAGGCAGGAGGAAAGAGAGATGGTAGAAAAAGATCAGCCATGGCCATGTGGGGGGGGGGAAGGGAGAGAGAGAAGGAGGGCTAGAGAGGAGAGCAAGAAAGGTGAAAGCTTAAAGAGCTGAACATTTCTTTAGGTGTTTCTCGGCCATTCATGTTTCCTAAGTTGAGAATTTTCTGTTTAGCTCTGTTCCCCATTTTTTGATAGGGTTATTTGGTTCTCTGGAGTAGCCAGTCTGTTATTCTATGTCTTTTATTGGGAATTGAGTCCATTGATGTTAAGAGATATTAAGGAAAAGTGATTATTGCTTCCTGTTATTTTTGTTGTTAGAAGTGGAATTATGTTTGTGTGGGTTTGTTGAAAGATTACTTTCTTGCTTTTTCTAGAGTGTAGTTTCCCTCCTTGTACTGGAGTTTCCCATCTATTATCCTTTGGAGGGCTTTGTGGAGAGGTATTATGTAAAATTGGTTTTGTCATTGAATATATTCGTTGCTCCATCTATGATAATTGAGAGTTTTGCTGGGTAGAGTAGCCTGGGATGGCATTTGTGTTCTCTTAGGGTCTGTATGACATCTGCCCAGGATCTAGCTTTCATAGTCTCTGTTGAGAAGTCTGGTGTAATTCTGATAGTTCTGCCTTTATATGTTACTTGGCCTTTTTCCCTTACTGCTTTTAATATTCTTTCTTTGTTTTGTGCATTTGGTGTTTTGACTATTATGTGACAGGAGGAGATTCTTTTCTAGTCCAATCTATTTGGAACTTTGTTGGCTTCTTGTATGTTTATGGGCATCTTTTTCTTTAGGTTAGGGAAGCTTTCTTCTATAATTTTGTTGAAGATATTTACTGGCCCTGTAAGTTGAGAATCTTCATCCTCTTCTATACTTATTATCCTTACGTTTGGTCTTATTATGTCCTGGATTTCCTGGACATTTTGGGTTAGGAGCTTTTTGCATTTTGCATATTATTTGATTGTTGTGTCAATGTTTTCTATGGTATCTTCTGCACCTCAGGTTCTCTCTTCCATCTCTTGTATTCTGTTGGTGTTCTATGACTCCTGATCTCTTTCCTAGGTTTTCTATCTCCAGGGTTGTTTCTCTTTCTGATTTTTTTTTTATTGTTTGTACTTCCATTTCTAGATCCTGGATAGTTTTGTTCAATTCTTTCACCTGTTTGGATGTGTTTTCCTGTAATTCTTTAAGGGATTTTTGTGTTTCCTCTTTAAGGGCTTCTACCTGTTTACCTGTGTTCTTTTGTTCTTTAAGGGAGTTATTTATGCCCTTCTTAAAGACCTCTATAATCATTATGAGATATGATTTTAAATCAGAGTTTTGCTTTTCCAGAGTTGGGGTATCTAGGGCTTGCTGTGGTGGGAAAACTGGGTTCTGATGATGCCAAGTAGCATTGGTTTCTGTTGCTTATGTTCTTGCCCTTGCCTCTTGCCATCTGGTTATCTCTGGTGTTAGCTGGTCTTGCTGTCTCTGACTGTGGCTTGTCCCTCCTGCAAGCCTCTGTGTCAGTACTCCTGGGAGACTAGTTCTCTCCAGGAGGAATTTGGGTATGGAGAGCTCAGGGTACAGGGTCAGCTCCGGGGCACAGATGGAAACTGGAAGGATCCAAAACATTCCTTTTTACAGAATGATTTTAAAATTCAGATGTATTCACTATCCAATTATTTTCAACCATCTCTTACATTCTCTTCTTCCCCTCTTTCAAATTTAGAATATGCATATATGTATTTGTTTGTTTATATAAGTATCGGTCCAGCTGGGCAGTGGTGGTGCACACCTTTAATCCCAGCATTTGGGAGGCAGAGGCAGGCGGATTTCTGAGTTCGAGGCTAGCCTGGTCTACAGAGTGAGTTCCAGGACATCCAGGGCTACACAGAGAAACCCTGTCTTGAAAAAACAAACAAACAAACAAAAAAACCCAAAGAAGTATTGGTCCACTGCTTCTTGGTTCTCTGTTGCCCTACTGCATAACTGCAAGCACAGTTATGAATACGGTAAGTCATTGCAGAATAAATGAAAAGCCTGTGTTGACTCTGGCTTATAAACACTCATTACTTTCAGATCCTCTTAGTGCTGCTGAGGAGCCCACATCTTATAGTAGGCTGAGCTCAGCTGATTAAGGATTAGGATGCTGCCCAAAGCCTGAAATTATCCTTTTTTTTTTTTTTTTAAATTACAGGAACCAATAGCAACAAAAGCCAAAACAAAAGCAATTCAAAAATCCTATCATAAATAGTTCAGATTTGTTTATGTGAGTAAGAATTATTGTTTGTGTCCAATTTTCATTTTAAAAATCTGTAGTAATCTTAAACTAAAACCAACTGTTTTTATCACATTTTTAATTTTTACTTAAAGACAAGTTCATTGTTCAAAACCAAGCCTGGTGTAGAAATCTTGTGCCAATGCTTTCTTCCCCCATACTGAAGCATAGATTAACAGCACAAATTCTGACACTCTAATTGTCTTTCAGAATACCTAGGTAAAATTGAGAAGATTAAGGGTACAATAGGAGAGAAGTCCATAAGCCAACCTGCTCAGTCTCCATCACAAAGGCCTGGCTGCAGGCAGTCTGCAGTGTTTACTCAGAGCCCTTACTAGCAATTAGCCTGCTTAATTATCTCAGGATCTTTCAGTTCAAGAGGAAATTTTTAGAGGCCACTGTGGCTCTTCTTTGTCTTTTAATTTGGTTAACAACAAAAGTGATTTAAGAACAAGCCTTCCTTGACTTTCTGGCTTTCTGGTTCTATCTAGTTTATGGTAGCCAAAACAGGCTTTCTGTGAATTCTTACAATAAAGCAAAACCACAGGTCCTACTTCTTAGACTAACTTGTGAGCTAGCACAGAAATTCTAATTCATGTAACAAAATGCTTGACTGGGTCACTACAGTTTATAGTTTAGAAATATAGACTTCCTATGAAGACATGGGGACAGCACAGGAGGCCTGTGATGTAAGCATGTGAATGAGAATGACTAACTGGTAGAGTGCTCCCTGCCCCGTCCTTAGTGCTCAGGGAATGCTAGGAGAGTGAAAAAATGACAAGTAGGGATCATTTTCCCCCATTTTGAGAGTAGCAGATTACACAAACTCTACTAGAATTTCCCAGGTAAATTGAATCACAAAAACACTTTAACCTATATTTATGTCCAAAACAATCTGCTCTTGCAGTGAGTCCTGCTATTAGAAATTTGCTAAGCCACTCAAGTTGAACAAAGAAACTATATTGGGGAATTAAGAATTTTTAGAAACCATCAAGAATAAATTACTACCAACTACTTAATCTAATTTGGAGACTATATCATTTACTAATCAAAAGTGACAAATCAGAAGCCTGAAGGTTCATCTAGATTCTTCTTAGCTCCCATATTAAGCTCCTTGCTATTTGATTTATTCTACCTCATCTTACTGCCTTTGCTCTTCTCTATTTTCAGTGGATCTAGAGGCACTCGGTATTTTTCATGTGGACCATGAGAAAGGCTCTTTGCTAATCCTTTGGCCGCCATCTCTACACTTTTCAGGAATGCTCATTCTGGAAAAGGAATCTTATCCTGCCCCCAAAAATTCAGTGTCAGTAGGCCTCTGTTTTCCTTTGAGCCTTTACAACTAACATTTAAGGAGCTCAATTGATGGTCCCTTATTATCCATGGTCACAAAGACATCAAACTGAACATAGAACACTATATAGTTTTAAATATTCATGTATTTTTGGCTTGGGTTACCCCCAAAGCAATCTTTAAACAAGGACATGGGTGTAAATACATATTTTTTCTTTTGTATGTGAGAAAGTAGGGCAGGTATAAAGTTGAACAAAGAACTATTAGTGAATAGGCTATTGCTGGAAACCCTGTGAGGCAGTGATGAGCACACCTCAGAACCATCCCACAGAGGGATAGGAAAGCTAGAGTATTACCCACTCATGTACTGTTTGAGGGTTAGACCCCTGCTCTTTGGCAAAGAATATCTTCAGGGGGAGAAACAGGGCTGATAGGTGGTCTAACGGTACAATACTGCCTGCTTCACTGTTCACTGTACTGCATTTCCTTCCTACTTGTCCAGCATACTTTTAACTTTCAGCCTACTGCAAGGTGAGGTAGTGCACTTCTTTAATCTCAGCACTGAGGAGGCAGAGGCAGGCCAATACCTATGAGTTCAAGGTCAGCTTGGTCTTTCAGGCCACAGGGGCAATAAAGTGAGACCCTGTCTTAATAAAAACCCCAGACCAGTCTACTGAAATGTTTCTTAACTTTCTCTTGGTGTGTTTTCCTTTCTTCTTTGTACACTGTCTTTTAATGCAGCCATTAGTTTGCATGTCTGACTCCACATTAGACTCTGGGCTCCCCAAGGTCAGTGTTGTTAGTACCGAACTTAACAAACCTGGCACACAGCAGATGCTCTCAGTGAGTGCCACTGGATAAGATCATGATGATACATGAAGGATGAGAATCCTGTTTTCCATATATATAAATGAGAAAATTAAAATAAATACACATGTTAACATTCTGAATAATATTAAGTCAAGTGTAGAAATGGAAACACAAGACAGAAATCTTGAGTACTAATTCAAGTCAGTTTGGCTCAGCTGTTTTTCCTGTGGAAAGGAGATGATGGATAACCTTTAACTTTCTTTCAAGTGCCACAGACTTCAAATGACTGAAGATGTATAAGCAAAAGGTAAAGACTACAAACTACACAGCAGTCACATGCTTACTGTTAGCATTCTAAGCTCCACCCCACAGTTACCTGGCAACAGCCAGGTGGGGCTGCTTGCCTCCTAGACCTCTTGCTTTTTTGTTTTCTCTTGCTCTTTCTCTGCTTCCCTTTCCCCCTCTCTCCCCAATCCCTCCTCCCTCTCTCTCCACGTGCTCATGGCCAGCCTCTACTCCTCCTCTCCTCTACTTCTCTTCTCCTTTCTCCTCCCCTGCCCCCCCGCCTTTCTCTGACTCTACTACCCTCTTAATTCCCCTCCCATGCCCTTAATAAACCTTATTTTGTACTATACCATCCTGTGGCTGGTTTCTCAGGGGGAAGGGATGCCTCAGCATGGGCCCACAGAGGCACCCCCTTCCCCCATTCCTCACCACACCTCCATAGAACATATCCCCCTTCTCTTTATCTTTTTATAAACACAATACTTACCTATGTGATGGTCATTTAAATTCAAAATGAGCACAGGTGACATACACAAAAGGCTAGCAAGTTTGTTATACTATATACTGCAGATAAAGAATCAGGACCAGAAGGGGCTTCTTGTATAAGAGACCACCAGGGAAGAGCTAGCTAAGTGGGCAAGATAGAGGGCTCTAAGGTGGTACCAATGCTCAGACAGAGAGTGGTTCCTATATCTAAACTCTCTGTAATGTGGTAATGACTACTCCTAATTCTATTGTCATAAAGGCAGACTTTGGTTACATTCCTAGATAGAAACTACTTGGAACACTGAATGCTGGCTATCTTTGCTTCCCTGAAATTTCAGACAATTTTAATTTTCCTATAAATTTTCCTATAAATGTCACAGAGGGGCTGGGTCAGAGTAAGAAAGATGAGGTGAGTTTAGGGATCTTATATGTAACAGACTAAACCAGTGATGATTTTAGAAGAAATGCCTTTCTCCTAAACCACTGTGCACACGGCACTTGCATTCTGTGTGCCATGAAATAAGATGGGTCAGACTCCTTTAAGAAGCCGATTTCTAAATGCTCCAAAATACTTTTTTTCCCTTGTGGCAAAAGTTCAAAATATGGGATGAGAGAAAGTTCAAAATATAAACAAGTGCTGTTTAGAATTTAATTTTAAGCAGACTATTTTACTGAATGTCATTGGTATGCTTCAGGGATGTACCACATTTCTATCAATATAACAAGTCACTACTGTGAATGACTCTCACTCAGAGAAAAAGAACACCCAGGAGAGTCCCTGTCCTTTCTGGAGAACTGTTGCTTTTTTTAATTTACTTCTTTTATTGTGTGTGTGAATGCTGGGCACATATATGCAACAATTTATATGGGGAAGTCATAGGACACATTTTGGGAGTTCTCTTTCAACCCTGAGCTCTGGGGATCACAAAGTCAGGCCCTTAGGCTTGTGTGGGTTTCAATTTCTGGACCATCCTGTTGTCCTGACAATTATTTCTGAGGATACCTTACAGGGTGGTGCTCAAGTCCATGGTAGTGCCTTACACTTTGCTTTAGCCACATCCATGAGCTATGAGTGCTTTCAGGAAGCTACTGCTGTTGGATGACTCCTTTGCATCGGAACTTTAGAAGAAGGAAAAGTAGAGAAAATAAAGATCTAGAAATTAACCAAAAGGAGGTGACTGGCAACAATACCATGGTGAGGCTGTGCTACTCTGGGCTAATGGCCTGATTTGGTTTGGTGTGTTTCATCACTGGTTCCGCCCCTGACACCCCTGGATCTCAGTAGAAGAGTAACTGGATGCATTCAGGTCTTTATGACAGTAGTATTAAAAAAAAAAAAAGTAATCCACGTCTCAATGTGGAGAACCAATGACAAGAAAATATAGGGGAAGAGGCTGAGTGACTACCACACAGCAGTAAAATTCAGACAGGCAAAACTTAAGAGATGCTCTAATTGTGAGCCTTACCTTCCAGTGACAGCAAAGCATAGCATACACATCCCACGTAGGAAGCCTGCGGCGTGCTGCAGAAATGTGGCCATTTTGGGATTCTCATCCACTGGGCCTTGCACTGAGAGGAAGCAGCCATGCAGTCTGTCAATCAGACCCATGTTCACCACATAGCTAGTGAGAGAGAACAGTATGTCTCAATCTGCACAGATGGCAATGTCTTCATCTTCTATGATAAATCTTAGCACATCCAGGCTTGGATCCCTCGACATACAGACATTATATTCATATAGGTTTGAATAAAACAATTTAAGTACCAATGTCTCTAGATTTAGTACTAAGCAAACAGCTATTCTCTCATCATTCTTCTTGGTCTAGAGAATCTGACAATAGGTGAAGAAAGTGTATAATGATCTCTACAATCTTAGCAAGTAGTACTTTCTTAAGAACTAGGGAACCAAATTCATTACAACATAGGGACTTAGAAGACAAAATGATGCTTCCCAGATATACTTTCAAAAATGAATTTATTCTTTGACAAATCACACACACACACACACACACACACACACACACACACACACACTACATTACAGTCCACCTGACAACCTCACAATTTTTTACCCTTCTCTCCCAATAACTCCCCTCCCACTACCATGTGTTTCATTGTGTTTTCTGGTCCACTGACTTTTACACAGGACTGCTCACACAGACATGCTACCCAAACACTCTTGTTAAAACTTTAAATTTCTAATGCCAACTGTAGTTTCTCCACTAAAATAAAGTCACCATTAAGAACATAAATAACATTAAGACTCTTAGTTGTAAACACAGAAAGATACATAATCGTAAATAAATCATGAGGACAAAGTAGGAATGCTCCATAAAATAACTTATATCCCCATTGAAAATTGTGGGTACATGAGAGATAGAGACTAAGAATGAAAACAATTTCAAATTAAAGAGCACTAAAGAGATAAGGCAAGTAAATGTAATGATTGATACTAGACAGGACTATAGGGAAAAACAACAACAACAAAATCTATAACGACACCACACACATGAGTCACAGTCATAGGACTTGGAGGAATCAAGTCATTCCTGGTGACTAGCTTTCACAGTATTGGAAGGTTCTATGCATTCCACTAGGGGAGAAAAGTAACACTCTTACCCAGAGGTAAACCCCGTGGGCACACTAACAACTGGCATGACATTATATGCCAATTGGTGCAACAGTGTGTGAGTGTTAGGAGACTAACCACCCATTTCCCTTATTTAAAGCCCTCTCTAAAAGTCAGACCTTGTGCCTGGTAGCATTTACTAGGCCCCTGCAGCTGGTGAGGTCATAGCTTAGGGCAGAACCTAATCCTAGTATTATGTTAAATGGACATAGAAATAAATTGTCTCCTAAGTTCTTATTGTTATACCCATAGATTAATATACATAGTCCTCATTGCAGAAGCTTCTTCTTGTAGTAGATGGTGATTAATATAGAGACCCACTGTTAGTGCCCTATGTAGAGATAAGAGACCATGTTCTAAATTAGACATCTATACCATTCTTCTACCCACTGCAAGGCTAGGAATCACTGCAGAAGATGGGGGTGGAAGGATCATCTGTAACAAAACAGTGTTTGCTAGACATGATAAAAGGTTGCACACACGAACTCATAGCTATGACAACATGCACAACATTTGCATGAAATCCCACCAGCCAAAATCCTAAAATGGTGGAGAAAAAGGCTGATTCAGTCCTACCTTTAGTTAAGGAGCTATTGGCAACCGGTGGCTGCTGAGGGAAGTAAAGTCAGTTTTGTTCCGGGATAAGGCCAATGAGGTCTGTTGAGATTTGTCTTTTGCAATGTATTGTAATGCTAAATACTGTCATCCCCAGGGATGAGAAAATCTGCACAACACAAGTGATGTTTGTATAGTTATCCCTGCTTGGTGAATAAATACACCTACAGCCTATAGCTGGGCAGAAGAGAAATGGTGGAGTTTGGGTTTCCGAACTTGGGGTCTGAGGAGAGACCATGAGGAGGGAGTGGTAGGTGGAGAGAAGAAAGTTACCATGAGGTAAGTGAATCATGAAAACACATCCATGAGAGCTGGTCAGTGGGAGTTAAGAGCAGCCCAGATGGAACATGGCAAGTTATAATTTGGAGATATTGAAAGAGAAGTAGACATAGTGGCTTAGAGAGTAGATATAAGCCTAGCTCTAATGCATTAAAGGCTTACTAAAAATAAAAAAGTTGTGTATCTTTTATCTGGGAACTGAATGATCAAAGGTGGAGTAGAAATCCTCAATTCAGATTAAATTTTTACTACAACAGTACCCATGTTCCTACACCAGGTATATCCTACATACGGTAGCATCAAATGGATTTGGTGGGTTAAACAAATAAGCACATGAAACTGGGAGGGGAAATTCATGGTGGAGAGACAGAGGGACTGGGAGTCACAAACTAACTTCATGTGCAGCATCTACTTGGTTTGATCTTCTGTTGTTCTTGTGACAGTTGGGCAAAACCAAATTAAATTCATTTTTCTCTAACCTAGGGACTCTTCTCTCTTTTGCTGTCATCCATGAAACTGTAGCAGGTTAATGTTTTAGCTTGACAGAAAGGTACAATCTTTGACATTTTATTATCCTTGGCAATCAATTAATATGGGTTACAAGGATCAAGATAGTATTTTATTTCTAGAATAAACCACACTTGACCATCCTTTAGTATGTTGCTGGATTTAACTATGCTAACATTTGTCAGGGATTTCTACACTACATTCATCAAAGAGATACTGATGTGGGACTTTGAGGAATATTTTTGTCGGACTAATTATTAGTGTTTCTAATAATAAGTATTTTGATTGGTATCAAAACCCAAAGTATTCTTTCCTCTTTTCTGAGAAAGAATTTGTGTGATTGGTAGCATTTTTTCCCCCTCTGAGATGTTTCACAGAACTTACAAATAAAGTCATCTATAGTTAAAAATTTCTTTGTAGAGGTACCTTTTGGATAGATTTCTGTTTATGCATAAAAACATCAATTTATATAGATTCAAGGAGTTCAACTAACTGTGGGCAGGACAAGCACAAAGGATCTACATTTAAACAGGCTGTCAATTGCAGAAAGTTAAAGACAAAGTCTGGAGAGGAGTGACAAAAAAGGACACATTATTTACAGGAGAAAATGATACAAGAAGCTGATTTCTTATAGGAAATGATGGAGTCAGAAGACAACAGAACAGCATCTTTACTATGTTCCAAGAAAAAAACCTCTCAAAGCCAGAACATAACAGATTCTTCCAACAGTAAACGTAAGAAACTGTGTATGGCATACTAAAAAGGGCCATTGTATCAGAAAGGCACACCAGTCCTGGAGCATACAGATTTTCCCAAGTCATGGAATAAGCCTTGCCTAGGTAAATGGAAGTAAATATACACAGATGGGGATATTTTTCTTTTCTTTTGAGATTCACTACTTTTCTGCCTCTGGAGAGTTTGGATTATAGGTCTGTGTTACTAAGCTCCAGGACAGCTGAAGGGGAATGGGAGAATGAACAATTGAGTAGCTTTGCCTAGCTCTTAACAAACAGGCCTGCCTGCCATCCTAAACAATGGCTTCACATTGTTAAAAGTTGCTCCCTCCCACTCCTTTTTACTAATGGTTAGAACTAAGGAAAATGAGGAATACAGACTTATATACTGTCCAGTACACTATCCATAGGAAATGTGATTTAAATTCAGTCTCCAGTGCATACTCCCTTAGATCAATGTAATTTAAACTCTTAAAGTTTTCCACCTATTTTTTAGACAGGGTCTCTCACTGAACCTGAAGCATACTGTCAGGTTAGTGAGCACCCAGAATCCGGCTGTCTCTGTCCCCTAACACTGGGCTCACGGGCATGGAACTGGTATACTCAGTTTTTACATAGGTGCTGGGCATTTGAACTTAGTTTCCTGACCAGCACTCTTACTCACTGAGTGATCTCTTCAGTCACTTGCTCTGGCACAATTCTTAACTTTTAAAGAGCTGGCAGTCCTGATGGCTACAGATATAACAGCTCTACACTTTTACATTATTGTTTTGGGAGTTCCTGGAGACCCAACATAATTTTGTAGGCACCTAATTTTCTACATTAAATCTTTCATTTTAAATTTGTTATAGTGGTTTCTGTTTTCTACAACCAAATTCTGATTGATATAGATAATGGTAATGAACAATGGTCTCCATCACTAATAAAAAGTACAGTGTAAATGAAGATAATAGCCACTTGCCATTTTATGTCTATGAGAATTATAAAAGCAAAGATATGGGAAATAGGAACTTTTGTTTTTTGATGATAGAAATGAAAAAATTATATAGTTACTAGGGAGAACAGTGTGGTATTATATGGCAAAGATGAACATTCATTTATTTTATCATTCACAATTCCTGCTGTAAGTACATGACCTTGAAAATGACACAAAACGCAGTACATGTCTATAAGGTATTGGCTCCATTTTTTTAGTGAACAGTGAAAAGGAGGAATCAGTTTCCTATGAGAACAGGTAAATAAATATATGGGCTTATTTATAGAGCAGAACTGTAGAACAGCTAAAATTAACAACATTAAAGCATGTTGAATTTAATTGTATCAACAAGTAATTGGCAAATATTATCAGAGTGTTCATATAATTGTTAAGAAGTCATAC
The DNA here is from genome assembly GCF_000001635.26 of Mus musculus. Classification (NCBI taxonomy): domain Eukaryota; kingdom Metazoa; phylum Chordata; class Mammalia; order Rodentia; family Muridae; genus Mus; species Mus musculus. Next base: position 55,607,442 of record NC_000075.6, read on the forward strand.
AAGAGCCAGGTGGTGGTTGCGCATGCCTTTAATCTCAGCACTTGGGAGACAGAGGCAGGCAGATTTCTGAGTTCTACAAAGTTCCAGGACAGCCAGGGCTATACAGAGAAACCCTGTCTCGAAAAAAATCAGAAAAAAAAAAAAGAAGTCATACAAATTAGAAGTCATACAAATTTAAAGTACAATATATTGTTTATGGATATTCACACATGTTCACACATGTTCACACAGACACACAGAACAGGCATGGGATGATGTCTGTCCACTCTAAGATAATGATGTAGGTCTTAGAAGAGAAAGAATAGGGAAAATGGACAAAGGTAATTCTAGCTGTGATGTTTGTTTTGTTTACAATAAGAAAAAAAAATCTAAAATCTGAGATTAAAAGAGAAAAACACTTACCAGTTGTTAGAGCATAGTATCTACAATATTGTTTTTGTGTGTGTTGATGCAGTTAAAAACTGAATAATTAAATACTGAAAAAGATATATCCGTGCCTGTTCTGTACTAGGTAAGAAGAAAGAGACCTGTGTCAGGGTCTGCTCTGTTCAACATCCAGTTCTGGGCCAAGTCAGACAGCAGCAGCAGAGACTGCAATAACACCTTCCCACTTACCTTTACAACTGACAACACTGCCCATGATGTAGCAGAGATTAAAGTATGGTCTCCTGCCAGGTAATATTTGGGAAGGTTAAAAAACAAACAAACATGGAAATGAATACTTATGTTCTGTGTGCTCTGTAAGGCATCCTCACTGGCAAAGTGAGCGCGTTGCATAAAATCATCACTGAGATGAGTCAAAACAAGTCCTACCTCCAGGCTTAGCAAATCAATATTATAATGCATATCTTTAAGAAAAAAATATTTCAAAGGGTTTATTCTCAAGTACTGTGCTTGTTAATCATTTTTTTCAAAGTTACACCTGTTATCTGTCATGACAGAAAAGTACTGCTATTCCCGCCACAGTTAACTTCTTCCTTTAAGAACGATTTGGCAGGGGGCTGGAGAGATGGCTCAGTGGTTAAGGGCACTGACTTCTCATCCAAAGGTCCTGAGTCCAATTCCCAGCAACCACACAGTGGCTCACAACCATCTGCAATGGGATCTGATGCCCTCTTCTGATGTGTCTGAAGAGAGTGACAGCTATAAAAAATAAAAAAATTAGAAAAAGAAGGATTTGGCAACTTAGTAATCCATGTGAAAATACATGCATTTTCTCCTAGAAGGTGGACTGGAATTGTACTAAAGCATTAGGCTGGACCTTCTGCCTCACCACAGTCAAAGGAGGGGCTTACAACATCCCTAAGGGAGAATGCTGGGACACAATGACATTCATCATCAGGGATGGCTAAGTTCTACAATGACCAAAAGGACATGAGGAAATTGAATGGGATCAAGCAACCGAGAGAAAGGGCAGGGAGGGTAAAAGTCAAGTGCTCTAAGATAAATGGTTGTGGACCCGAAGGGCCTGGTGCTCTCCAGCAATAAATATGCTCGAAAAAGAGGGCAGGGAGATGAAAGGGGGAGTGAAGGAAAGATACTGAATGAAACAACTCGTCCCAATGAAGCAGCACAAGAAGCCATAGGGAATTTATGAGCTGTGAAAGAAACCAGTGCAGAGGAGGGCATTTTCTTTCTCTATTAACCTACCGTAAGTTTCATAGAGCAACAAATTGCAAGGATTTGGAATCCAAAGATCAGTGCAGACCACAGAAGGCTTGCTGAGTGGTGCAACAGTAACTGATTAACACCAGATGAAACCCTGCTGGGAAATTAAACATTCTACCTGATTCAAGATTCACAAGGGGAAAAAAAGTTCAGATGTTAAAGTAGGAGTTAATTTCCCTGGAGCAAAGGAGACCTTTGAAGGAAGCAAGGCAAGCCTGAACAGGTGTCAGACACTGCCGCATTTGTGTGGAGGAAAGTGTACAGATGTTGACAGTCTAAGTAGATGTGAGCTCCAGGCTCAGCTTTCCACTCGACTTTTTAACTCATTACATAACCTTGGCCAAAGCACTTAACCTCCCTGAACAATTTCCTCATCTAGTTTAAATGAGAAGCTGTACACTTACAGGGCTGCAAAGACTCCAAAGCCTTAGCTGTAACAAGTGCTCCATAAATGGAACTCTTGCTATATTAAGTCTTAACTAAAACTGTGACTGAGACGGGCGCTCGGATACTCTGAGAAGCAAAGTGTTGCTGTTGAGAAGCTATGGGACTCTGGCCCCACATTCAAGAGTGGCAGTTGAGCTTTATGTTGCTTTTCCTTCTTTCTACAAATGATGGTTTAGATTCTATCAAAAAGTTATGGGCCATGCTGCAAAAACTACAGCTATTTGGAGACTTAAGTTCTAATTATATTAATATTAAAAAATTTTTTAAGAAGTGTAGTGCTTTTACCTGATAAGGTCTTGCACTCGACTGTTAAAAGCATCACCTTGTGAGGGTTTGTTTTTCATTTCCTGTGTTGATATTTTTGGTGTAGCTGGACGGCTGTTTCCATCTGGTCGGTTGGCAATCAGACAGCTAAAAACCACAGCACCAGCTCTGAGAAGTCCAGTCGTCAAGCCTTCAAAAACTTGTTTATTTGTATTTCTTCCTAGAACAGCATTATTTTCATCTGGAACATAAACCTAAAAATAAAGAAACAGTGAGTATGCTTCAGTGAAACCATGACAATTGGACAGAGATGATTTGTGAAATTTCTACAATCATAGTATTTTCTGATAATTTAAATAATTTCTGAGATTCTACCGAGGCAATGAGACATTCAAGCATGTTGGCTCTGAGATTAGGTGGCCAGTCAAATACCACCTTTGCCTTTATTAGTCATACGAATATTATTTTTTCTAAATTCTAATTTTTATCTATAAAACAGGGATAATAACATGTTTATATTATAGGTTCCTGAGGTGGCTAACTGAGGCAACGCACATAAAATACTATCACAAGGATTGGCATAGAACTATATTAATTTTTTTTTTTTTTTTGGTTTTTTGAGACAGGGTTTCTTTGTGTAGCCCTGGCTGTCCTGGAACTCACTTTGTAGACCAGGCTGGCCTCGAACTCAGAAATCCGCCTGCCTCTGCCTCCCAAGTGCTGAGATTAAAGGCGTGTGCCACCATGGCCGGCTTAAAATTTTGTATGAACTAAGTTTATACAGTCATAACACTGTTTCATGTGAGAATGGATTCTTAAATATCTCTAGTAGGACAACATTTGAATTTTTTTTTTTTTTTTTTTTACAAAATGGCAAAAAGCTCTTTTTTTTTGGTTTTTCGAGACAGGGTTTCTCTGTATAGCCCTGGAACTCACTTTTTAGACCAGGCTGGCCTCGAACTCAGAAATCCACCTGCCTCTGCCTCCTGAGTGCTGGGATTAAAAGCGTGCGCCACCACGCCTGGCCTCTTTTTTTTAAAAAACAGAGTCAACCTCATAAAATTGCAAAGCTTCTTTAAAGCAAAGGACTGTCAATAGGACAAAATGGCAACCAAGAGATTGGGAAAAGATCTTTACCAACTGTACATCTGATAGAGGGCTAATAGACATTACATACAAAGAACTCAAGAAGTTAGACTACAGAGAACCAAATAATCCTATTAAAAATGGGGTACAGAGATAAACAAAGAACTCTCAACTAAGGAATCTTGAATGGCAGAGAAGCACCTTAAGAAATGTTCAACATCCTTAGTCATCAGGGAAATGCAAATCAAAACAGCCCTGAGATTTCGCCTCACAACAGTCAGAATGGCTAAGATCAAAAACTCAGGTGACAGCAGGATGCTCCAATGTATAACAAGGACACATGCTCCACTATGTTCACAGCAGCCTTATTTATAATAGCCAGAAGATGGAAAGAACCCAGATTTCCTTCAACAGAGGAATGGATACAGAAAATGTGGTACATTTACACAATGGGATACTACTCAGCTATTAAAAACAATGACTTCATGAAATTCTTAGGCAAATAGATGGAACTGGAAAATATCATCCTGAGTGAGGTAACCCAGTCACAAAAGAACACACTTGGTATGCACTCACTGATAGGTGGATAGTAGCCTAAAAGCTCGGAATACCCAAGATACAATTCACAGACCACATAAAGCTCAAGAAGAAGGAAGACCAAAGTGTGGAATGCTTTGGTCCTTCTTAGAAGGGGAAACAAAACACTCACGGGAGGAAATATGGAAACAAAGTGTGGAGCAGAGACTGAAGGAAAGGCCATCTACCTGGGGATCTATCTCATATAGTCACCAAACCCAGACACTATTGTGGATGCCAAGAAGTGCATGCTGACAGGAGCCTCATATAGCTGTCTCCTAAGGGGCTCTGCCAGAGCCTGACAAGTACAGAGGTGGACATTCGCAGCCAATCATTGGACTGAGCATGGGGTCCACAATGGAGGAGTTAGAGAAAGGACTGAAGGAGCTGAAGGGGTTTGCAACCCCATAGGAAGAACAACAATATCAACCAACCAGGCCTTCCCCCTATCTCCGCTCCCGAGCTCCCAGGGAATAAACCACCAACCAAAGAGTACACATGGAGGAACCCATGGCTCCAGTCACATATGTAGGAGAGGATGGTCTTTTGAGCATCAATGGGAGAAGAGGCCATTGGTCCTGTGAAGGCTTGATACCCCAGTGTAGGGGAATACCAGGGCAGGTGGGTGGGAGAACACCCTCATAGAAGCAGGGGGAGAGGGAATGAAATAGGGGGTTTCTGGGGTCAGGGAGAACCAGGAAAAGGGATAACACTTGAAATGTAAATAAAGAAAATATCCAGTAAAAAAAGAAAAAAAATTGAAAAATAAACTAGAGTCACATTATGTTGCTCCTCAAGTACCTTCTGTCTTTTATTTGAGCCAGAGATTCTCACTGCAGTCTCTGCCTCTCCATCTTGCCAGTGGTGGGATTACAGGTATATGTCACTGCACCTGGCTTTTTATGTGGGTTTTGGCAATGCATGCTTTGATATTTTTGGTCCTCCTGCTTGAGGAACAAGTGCTTTACTGATTTGGAATCTTCCCAGCTCCTTCATGATGATTTTCATTTAATTAATTATATCTTTAATTTTGTGAAATTACAGGTTTTAAAGAAGATTTTCTTTTATATTTTGCATGACTTCTCCTTGCTCTGACTTCTCTATATTTTATATTGGAGACTTTCTTTCAACATAGTAATCTTGGACATGACCCCCAGCCACGCACAGCATAGCCTCAGCTGGCAGAGCAAGCCTGAGAAGTGATTCCCAGTCTGGAGCCACAGGGCTCAGGTGAGGAGAAAGCCCTCAATGACCCCTCGCAGGTGCCACACAGTACTGGTAGGGCATATGATTCCTGAGTGGTCCCCAGACCCCCAGAGGGCCCTGGGGCCACTAAGATGAGCAAGTAAGTGGTGGACAGATAAAAGAGAAGCAGAACAGTGCGAGCACAATGAAGAGAGGTTGAAATGGAGATTAGAGATAATGAAGAAGAGCCTGGCGTGAGTAGCCAGTGATGCTACCGAAGGTCATGGTAGCCCTCACTGAGGGCATGTCTGGGTTTGTGCTCTGCAGCAGCAGGTGATATGTTCTACCAAAGGCCAGGCAAGTCCCTGGTCTGAGCTGCCACCTGGGTCCATATTGATGTCTGAAGGCTGTTCAGAGCTGGCCTTACCCACCCCCTGGGAATTCTGGGAGAGCTGGCCCCGCCACTCAACAGCTGCAGTACTCAGGAGATAGGCCTGCACCTTGTGCAGGAAGCACAGTAGATCTGGTCTTGGGTTCAGAGGGAGTGGGAGGTGCAGGTGAGCCAGCCCTGAGGATATGAGCCTGGAAGAGCTGGCCCTGGTACTCATCTGCTGTAAGGTGGTGTGGGTGAGGGCAAGATGCCTGCCCCTCACCATCCTGGGGTCATGAGAGTGGAGAGCTGGTCCTATACCTCGTCAGCTGCATTTGCAAGTAAAGAAGTGGAGACAAAAGAGCATACCTTCGAATACACTGTGACACACTACAGCTCCCACAAGGAGATTTCTTTTTTTTCTTTTGGAGGGGGCAGAATTTTTTTTTTTTAATCCTAAAGATTCATGCACAGGTATGTCAATCTGTCTGGATCCAATAAAAAAAAATCTGTTTTGACAAGATCTGTTTGAAAGGCATGTCATACTTGTTTAGGAAGAGACCCAGTTCTCTCCTACTGGTAAATTCTAACTGTCTTAGTCAGGGTTTGTATTCCTACACAAAACATCATGATCCAGAAGCAACTCGGGGAGGAAAGGGTTTATTTAGTACACTTTCAAACTGCTGTTCATCACCAAAGGAAGTCAGGATGGGAACTCACATAGGGCAGGAACTTGGAGGCAGGAGCTGATGCAGAGGCCATGGAGGGTGCTGCTTGCCCAGCTTCTTTTCTTTTCCCAGGGATGGCATCACCCACAAGGGGCCCTCCCATTCTTGATCACTCATCAAGAAAATGCCTTACAGCTGTATCTCATGGAGGCACTTCCTCAAGGGAGGATCCTTTCTCTGTGATAACTCCAGCTTGTGTCAAGTTGACACTAAAAACCATCCGGTGCACTATTAATATTTTTAAGTCTGTTCTCTTGAGACAGTCAATGTTAGCAATCCGACATTTTTACAACCAGTTTTCAAGGTATCCAGCAACAAGATATATCATCTCTAGCTGCCCAAGGGACACTGTCACATGTCCCTTTGCACATGCACCACAGCCCCAATAAAAGTCAGTTTCCTTGGTGTTCTCTCTCTCTCTCTCTTCTTTTCTCTCTCTCTCCCCCCCAGAGGCTGCCTCTTGTACCCCTCTTTAATGACCCTCCCATGTAAGACCTGTTTCATGGTATGTTCTTGTCAGGACCCACTGCCTAGTCCCATCAGTCAATTCCACTATATGGAACTCTGTATTCTTCAAACCTCAAGATTGTAACATGGTGCCCAGGAGGCAGAGGTTCCTAGAAGTTCAAGTGTCATGAATTTGGCAAAGTATGGTTTTTCAACTGTTTATTGATTCTTTGTGAATTTTACATCATATGTCCTAATCACTCATTTCTCTGTCCCTTTGTATCCATCCTTCACCCTTGCAACCTCCCTATCAAAAGTAAAAAGAAGTAAAATAAATTAAATAAACAAAACAAAATCTCATTGTGGAAGCTGCAGTATGTCACATAGTACACCCTTTTGTCTAAACATCTTCACTTGCAAATGTCCATTGCAATGAGTCATTGGTCTTGTTTATGGCCTCTGGCTTCTGTTATATTATCAACACTGGATCCTCACCAAGACTTCTCTTGGAAAGCCTGTGGTTGCCCTATGTCATGGAGATCCCGCAGCTTTGGATCTGTAGGACTTGCACCTTTATGTGCTCCAGCAGATGGGGTAGTAATACAAGTCACAGCCTTAGATTTGGTCCTGGGTGGCACACCTGAGCTGGCCAGCCAGGGCAGCATTCTGGAGCCAGCTCCACTAAGGCCAGCTCTACTGCTTTGTTTAGAAGAGGGGCGGGGCTAGCTTTCTCTCATTCAAGCCATAGCCATCTGGTCATCTCTCTTTACACCCACACTACCAATGCCAGCTCTCCAGCACTGCCCTGGCTATCTCACCCAAATACTGCACCCAAAAGAGGCAGAGCCGACTCTCCTGCCTGGGAAAAGATTTTTAATGATTCATCATATTTCTGTATGGCTCTCTGGTATCCACAGGTCCTGAATAATTGGTTTAAAAATTTCTGTGAGGTAGTAAGTCGATATTAACCCCAAAAGTACAGAATACCTATGACAACAATCCACAGAACTCAAGAGGGTTAACAAGCAGATGGGCCAAGTGAGGATGCTTCAATCCTACTTGGGAGGGAGAAGAAAACAATCATGGGAGACAGAGAGAAGGAGGGATCTAGGTGGGAGAGGAGAGAAGGAGGGGGGAATGGGAACAGGATCAGGTATGGGGAGGGGGAGACAGGAGAGAAGCCCTGAGGGCCAGCAGAATGAATGGAAATATGCAACCTCAGGGGGTGGGAGGTGGGTGGACACTCTAGAATGTACAAGAGACTTGGGAGGTAAGAGAAGCTCAGGGCTCAGAGGGAGGGACTTTAGATGAAATGCCCAAAAGTGGAGAGGGAAATTGTATAATCCACCTCCAGTAGAAGGACAGGGCATCAAATGGAGGGACGAGGTTGCCATTCCACAGTCAAAAATTCTGACCCAGAATTGTTCCTGTCTAAAAGAATTGCAGAGATTAAAAACGGAGTAGAGACTGAGGGCAAAGCCCAACTCGGGATCCATCTCCAGGCCTGACAGTATTACTGATGCTGCTGTGTGCTTACAGACAGGAGCTTTGAATGGCTGTCCTCTGAGAGGCTGTCGTGAAGTGCAGGAAACATAAAAATTTAGTTTAAAAACTCCAGTCTGGCATGGCAAAACTGCTCAACTCCTGAGGGCCTAACAGAGACAACATCCTGCCAACTACAAATGTTGTGTGAACTGCCATAAAATGGGGCAGAAAGCAAATTCCTCGAAACTCGGTGGAAAAGGTTCTAACACTTTTTATTTATTCATAAACAGCAAAATGCAAATAAATGGGCCCATATTCGTTCACACACACTCCTCCCTAACCTTTCCGGTCTGGCGGGCGTGGCCTAGCTCCCAACTCAACTCAATGTTCCTTGCTTTCGGATCCTCCGGAGCTGAGCTGTAGTGGTGCAGGCTTGCTGTCTGTATGGGTGCCTGAGTGGAATCCGTGTGCGGTTCACGCTGATTGTTTCTTGGCACGATGTCTCCGTTGGGACCTCAAGAGTGGAGCAATTTTGCCATGCCAGACCGGAGTTTTTAAGCTAAATTCAGCCAATAACAACTAGGGTGTCCACACATTACTTCATGAGCTTATTACTCGCACGCACACACACCATGGTATTGCCCCAACAAGGGCTCGGAAGGTGGGTATGAGTTGTACCCACCTCAGGGCTGAGGCTGCAGGCAACTTATACAGACAGCATGGGGGGAAAATGCCCTCTGAGACCATGTTTCTTTACAGAAGCCTAATAAGCAGCTTACTGAGACAGATGCAGATACTTACATCCAACCTATGGACGGAAATCGGGGGCCCATATGGTTGAATTAGGGAAAGGCTGGAAGAAACTAAGGAGGAGGACAACCCCACAGGAAGACCAGCAGTCTCAACTAACAGGGACCCCTGAGATCTCCTACTGAGCCCCCAACCAGGCAGCATACACGAGCTGGTCCCAGGCCCCCGACACATTACAGCGGAGAACTGCCTGGTCTGGCTTCAGTGGGAGAAGAGGGGCCTAACCCTTGAGACTTGAGGCCCCAGGGAATGGGGCAGCCTGTTGGAGGGTTACAGGGGACATCCTCTTAAGAGATGGGGGAGGAGGGTAGGGATCAAGAACTGTGGGAGGGTGGACAGGAAGGGGAGCAATGGCTGGAATATAAAAAAGTAAAAGTACTACTACTACTACTAAAAAAAACTAAGCAAAAAAATTTTTTTTTCTGTGAGGGCTGGGGAAGGACACATACTTGGATGTACTCATAGCAGGTAAGACCTCAGGCATATATATAGGGCATCTAAAACTACCTCTTTAAATACTACACACACACACACACACACACACACACACACACACACACACACACACGTATACAGGTGGCCTAGGTCCAGCACCTGCATGCTCTTTGGTTGGTAGTTCAGTCTCTGAGCCCCCATGGGCCCAGGTTACTAGACTCTGTAGGTCTTCTGTGCTATCCTTGACTCCTCTGGCTTGTTCAATTCTATCCTCAGCTCTTCCATAAGACTTCTCCAGCTCTCCCTGATGCTTGGATGTTGGTCTCTGCATCTGTTTCCATCTGTTGAATGAAGCCTCTCAGGAGACAGTTGTCTGCCATTGGACCCCATTCCCCTAACTGGACTGCCTACTGAGTCTCAGTGGGAGAAGATATGCTTAGTAGGTGTCTCAGCATTGGGAGGCTTCCACTGAGGAGAAGGGGAGGGGTAATTGGGGAGAGGGATTTGTAAGAGTGGGGCTGGGAGGAAAGGAGGAAGGGGAGGTTATAATCAGGATGTAAGGTGAATAAATTAATGAAGTAAAAAAACCAAAAAGAAAAAAAACTGTTGGGCTTATGGACTGAATGTAATTTATGTGTTTGATCAGCTACATTCTAAAGTTAATTCACTAGAGAAAAAACTTTCCGGTTCTTTTAAATACTACAGAAGAGTTTGGTTGACCCATTTTATGGGTAACATTGGAAGACCAGTCTTTATTAATTTCTGCATTATAAGAATTTATTGCCTTTCATCATGAAATGTTTAAAATAAATAACTACTCATGAATGAAGGTGTTTTAAAAAACCTTTTGATTACCTAGAAGTATTTTACCTAGCAAGCCTATCATTTAAGAATATAGTTAATAATCAAGAGGAAAAAAGAATTCTGAGACATAAAATTAATGGCCCTTACTTAATGAGTTGCTCATCTCACCTTTAAAAACCTACTACATACATGGAGGAAAGGGACAAAGGAGTGCTCTGCCTGGCCGTGAGTTTTCATGTTTGTTTGTTTTCTTATGAGTGTTGTGTCTACATGGGTATTTGTTGTCAATAACAAGAGAGTAACTAGCACACAGGGGAAGATAAAAAGTAATGCTTACTGGAGTTTTCAACTTAAGCATTATTCTTGTATCATCCACCTCATGTAAGTTTTACAGATTAAAGAATTAAAGTTCAGAGATTTCAAGTAATGCACCCAAATTTTAGTTATTTAACAGAACACTGGGGTCTTGAATCTGGTCTGCTCTATTCTAAAGCCCATGATGTGCTCTCAGCCTTCCTCTGTATCAGGCATTTCTTTATTGAAGATTTTGGAGAAACTTAAGTTTCTGGAGGTCAGAAGTGAAAATTAGTCACGAGCCAAACACTGTTGTATTGATGTCTCTTAGAACACAAGATTCCACAAGAGCTTTATTGTTGGCTAAAGAAAAAGCCAATATTGAATGGTGGTTGTGGTAAAACTGGATAAAATATAGTAGCTTCATTGTCCAGAAGCTGTAAATGTGTTTTGGGAAACCAGTGTTTCCTCATCTGGCTCAAAAAAAAAAAAAAAAAAAAAAAAGTTAAGCATTATGTAAACCAGGCCTGTTTTCAAGTTCCTCCTATTTTTTCCTTATAGCTGACAGTTTTTGAAATTTACAAATAGAATTTTTGCTTGAGTTTCATAATATAAACACAAAGAAGGTAGCCTCCCTTGTGAGGGCTGCTGGGACAAATTCTGGAACCACAGGCCAGGCTCTACAAAAAGAACTTCATTATATGACCTTAAAAAAACCAAACCAAGCCAAACCAAACCAAACCAAACCAAACCAAACCAAACCAAACCAAACTATGATTGCCTATTTTCCAACTGTCAACAAACTTTAAATTCAATTCAACCAATCTTGGATTTTTTGCATATATCCTTCCTGAGTTGGCCCCTTTACTGATGAGAATTATGTTGGCTGCCTTTACGTTAACTCCACATAACCTGAAGTCATTTTGGAAGAAGGAAGGAACCTCAGTAGAGTAAGGGTCTCCACCAGATTGGCCTGTAGGCAGACTGGTGGGTCATTTTCTTAATTAGTAATTGATTTGGAAGGGTCCTCTTCATTGTGGATGCTGCTATCTCTCTGCAGATAGTACTTGGGTGCATAAGAAAGCAGGATGAACTAGTCATGAGAGAAAACCAGTAAGCAGCAATCCTCCATGGCCTCTGACTGAGTTCCTGCTCTGAGTTCCCTAAGCGATGACTACTACTGGAAGTGTAAGCCAAATAAAATAAGTCCTCTCTTCACCAAGTTAGTTTTTGTTCATTGAGCTTTATTACAGCAATAGGAACCCTAACCAAGATAAGAGTAATGTTCTCTGTGTAATATTTGGTTAAGTCATTGTATTCAGATGCTCAAAGATGTTTTTCTACCCTGTGAGTAAGTCTGTTCTCTCGGTACCAATTTATGGCAGTGTTTTAATAGAAAAAAGGATTTCAGGTAGAAGAAGTATCAAATTGCTAGAAGTAAGGTAAAGAGAGGCTTAGCTTCAGTGGCACAAGATGACTCTTTATAAAGGCCTCAAAACCAAGTTTTGCTACCAAGAAATACAAGCAGAACTCTACAGAAAAGGTACACATACTGCTGAAGACAACTATTCAAAGCAGCACCCAGCTTTACTTCCATGTGAAGGAGAGGTACCATGTAAGCAGCTTGTTCTCTTGGGAAACCTTTATTAGCTGAGGCACACCATTACATAGACCTGCCATCTGCTTATGACCAATACTTCAATTTGAACTCACTTCCTACAGAATAGCTGGGACAAGAATAATGCTGAATTTTTTCCCTGCCTTAAACCATTCCTACCCAGGGCCCTGCTTTTTTGAACATCTGTATTACATAGCTATGAGACACATTCCACTTTGGGGGTGGGTGATCTGTTGTGGGCAGAGAAAGGTTACCTGCTTGGCTTACAGCTGACTACTCCTCCTCATTGTACAGCAGCAGACCTTGTCTGGGGAAAGAGCCATGTGGCTTTTGGTCCTTCTAAATCCATAACTCTCAGACAAAACTCTAAAACCATTCTTTTTAAACAGGTGAAAATGTATTCCTTAATGTATTTTTCTTTCTCTCTTTTTTTCCTTGCCTGCCTTTTGATTGAACGATTGGTCCTGCATTGAGTCACCACCTTCTCTTTAGTATACATTCTTATACTACTCTGGTATGTCATTATTTCACTCTTATAATAGCAGCAAATTACAAATGGTTTTATATACATATTCTCTTCAACTTAACTTTTTTATTGACATGGTGATTTTCACACACATTTATCATATACCTTGCTCATGTCTGTCCCCCGCACATTCTCTTTTCTCATTCATGCACCTCATCCCTCCAGTCTTGTCTCTATTTTCATGGACCCACAAATGAGAGAAAAGATACAATATTTGCCATTTAAAATAAACATTCATGTATATATGTATGTGTGTGTGTGTGTGTGTGTGTGTGTGTGTGTGTGTGGTATGGTGTGTTTATAAGCTCATGCACATTCCATACAAGTGACAGTCAAAGGACAACCTGTCAGAGTCAGTCCACTTCCACCACCATGTGAATCCTAACCCAGGATGTCAGGTTTGGCAACTGCCTAACCCAGCCAATATCTGACTTATTTTATTTAATATGACAATCTTTAAATTATAACCATTGTCCTTTATTCTGTTTTGTGAATAACCTCCACTCTATAAATATACCAGTTTCTTTACCTACTTGGTAGTGGACACTTAATTGGTTCCATAATCTTGGCTACAGTGAGTAGCACTATAATAGTATTAGATGTGCATATGTGTCTGAGCTATAATGGCTTAAGAGTCCTTTGGGTTCATACACCCAGGAGTGGTGCTCAGTCACATGGACATTCTATTTTAGTTTTTTGAAGAATCTTCATACTGATTTCCACAGTTGTTGACTTAACAATCCTACTAACATGGTATAAGGCCCATCTCACTCTTGAAGGCATCTGCCATTTATTTTCTTAAATATAGCCATTCTGAATGAAATCTTAAATTGAATTTCCCCTTTGGCTAAGGTTATTAAACATTTCTGAGAGCTATCCATTTCATTAGCTCAATTATTAACTGGATTGCTTTCTTTCTTTGTTTCTTTTGGATTTTCTTTTTGGAATTCTTTATATATCAGAAGTAGAGCTAACAATTTCTCTCCCTTCCTGTAGGTTTTTTTTTTTTTAATTTGGTCACTACTATCCTGTACTGTGCAGAAACTTTTAAATTTAATGTAATCCCACTTGTTAATTTTGGGGTTTCCATCCTGAGCTACTGGAATCCCTTGCAGAAAGTCCTTTCCTATCTCTCTTTTAGTGTTTCCCTGGTAGCTGCAGAGTTTCAGGTTTTAGACTTAGTTTTTGATCACTTCTGAGCTGATTTTTGCGCAAAAGAGAAAGAGCTCTAGTTTAATTCCTCTCTATGTGGGTATTCCAATTTTCCTATCATCACTTGTAGAAGAGGCTGTCTTCTGTCCAGTGTGTTTTGGCATCTGTCCATAAATCAGGTGGTTGTGTCTTGTTTTTTTTTTTTATTCCATTGATTTATTTGTCTTTTAAAAATTAAAAAAAGTCATTTGTTGTGTGTGGATGTAGTAGTATGTATGCCTTGGCACATGTGTGGAGAGCAGAAGATAACTTTCAGGAGTTGGTTCTTACCTACTATCTTGTTTGAGGCAGGGTCTTTCCTCTTTTGGCCTCCCATCTCTTGGTAAAAGTGCAGCAATTAGAAATGCTAATATAATATGTGTTTTTTCACATGGGTTCCAGGCACAGCTGAGGTCATCAGGCTGGGCGGCAAGTGCTTCTCCCTGTGGACCCATGTTCCTCTCCTGCTGTGGCAGTCTTTATGTCAGTGCCCTTTCTTTTGGTCACCTTGAAATCACATCAGTGATACCTCTAGCATTGTTCTTTTTGCTCAGGATTCCTTAGCTGTTTCTGTGTCTTCTATGCTTTCATATGAATTTTAGGATTATTTTTTTTATTTCAGTGAAGAAACTCATTAGAATTTTGTTGGAGAATTATACTGGGTTTATAGATAGCTTCTATTAATACAGCCATTTTCACAATAACAATTTTGCTGATTCAAAAATATGAGAATTCTTTTCAAATTTTACTTTTATCTTCAAGTTCCTCAGCATTTAAAAAATGTTCATTAAAGTATAAGTCTTTGACTTCCTTGGTTAGATTTATTCCAAAGTCTTTTGAAAGCTACTGTACATGGGGTTGTTTTCCTGATTTTGTTCTCAGCATGTTTACTGTTGTCAGATAGGAAAGCTAACTTGCTGATTTTATATCTAGCTTCTTTACTTAAAGTGTTTATCAGATCTGAAAGTTCTCTGGTAGAATCATACACATATTCTTATTACAAAGTATACTCTTCCACTCAATATTATTTGATCTTAAAGTCGGTTGCAATTTTTCACATAAGTTTAGGAATAGAAAAATCAAAAGCCAGGTAGTTGTGGTACATGCCTTTAATTCCAGTGCATGCCTTGTGGGGCAGAGGCAGGTGAAACTATGAGTGTAGGGCCAGCCTGATCTACAGATGGAGTTCCAGGGCTACACAGAGAAACCCTGACTTGGAAAACCAAAGCCAACCCCCCCCCCCAAGTAAAACAAAACAAAACAAAACAAAGCCCACCACCAAACACTTGTCATTTTATTTTTGGGGAAACCAAGGTGCAAAGGAGAAACTTTCCCAAGGATCTAGAAACTAATCAGACCTAGAAGTCTTGGAGAAGTCCAGTCTCCCACCCTCCTAGTTGCCATAACCCAGCCCCCAACTGAATAGAGATTTCCTGCTCTACCAGAGACCAGCCTGCTTTATTAGAGACCCAGCAGATTGGGAGAAGTGGGGAAAGGAGAAGTTGGGGAAGGGCCTGGACAGAAAAGTTGCACATTCTAAGAGACCACAGATTCCAGGTCAGACAGACTACTATGCCCAGCAAAACTTTCAGTCACCACAGATGGAGACAATAAGATATTCCATGTCAAAGTCAAATTTCAATAATATCTCTCCACAAATCCAGCCCTATAGAAGTTAATAGAAGTAAAAATCCAACCCCAGGAGGTTAACTACACCCACAAAAACATAGGAAATAATTACACACCACAAAACCAAAAGAAACACACACACACACACACACACACACACACACACACACACACACACAGAGAGAGTTACCACCAACAAAACAGAAATTAACAATCACTGGTCATTAAAATCTCTTAATTTTGATGAACTCTAATCCCCAACAAAAAGACAAAGGTTAATTGAATGGATGTCAAAACAGTATCCATCCTTCTGTTGTATATGAGATACACATTTGATGTGAGGTAACACATCAAAGATAGTCATTACCTCAGAGTAAAGAATTGGAAAAAAAAACCTAAGCAAATGGATTCAAGAAGTAAGCTGCTGTAGTAATTTTAATATCTAGCAAAATATACTTCAACCAAAATTAATAAAAAGAGATTGGGAAAAACACATCCTACTCGTCAAAGGAAAAATCCATCAAGATGATGCCTCAATCCTGAACATCTATTCTCCATATGCAAGGGAACACACACTTGTGCAAGAAATATTAAAGCTTAAATCATACACAGAATTTCACACATTAATAGTGGGAGATATCAATACCCGACTTTCACCAATGGACAGGCCATCTAGACAGAAACTATGTAACTAAGGGACATTATGACCGAATAGACCTAACAGATATCTACAGAACATTGTGCCCAAACAAAAAAGAATATACCTTATTCTCAGCACCGCATGGAACCTTCTCCAAAACTGATCATATACTTAGTCACAAAGCAAGTCTCAATTGATAAAAGGAAACTGAAATAACACCCTATATCTTATCAGACAACAATGAATTAAAGCTGGACTTCAACAACTGCAGAAAAAACAGAAAGCCTACAAACTCACAGAAACTGAACAACTCTATCTTTAATGACCATTGGGTCAAGAAAGAAATATAGAAAGAAATTAAAGACTTCCTAGAATTCAATGAAAATGAATACATAACATATATCCAAACTCATGGGACACAATGAAAACAGTGCCGAGAGAAAAGTTCATAGCACTAAGTGCCCTCATAAAGAAGTTAGAGAAATATCATACTAGGGACTTAATAGCAACCTGGAAGCTCTAGAGCAAAAAGAAGCAAACACACCCAAGAGGATTAGAACCCAAGAGGATTAGAAGGCAGAATATAATCAATCTCAGGGGTGAAATCAATAAAATAGAAACAAAGAGAACAATATTAAAAAAAAATCAATGAAAAAAAGTTGGTTCTTTGAGAAAATCAACAAGATAGGGAAACCCTTATCCAAACTAACTAAAAGACAAAGAGAGAATATCCAAAATCAGAAACAAAAGAGGAACATAACAATAGATACTAAGGGAATTCAGGGAATCATTAGGTCATACTTCAAAAACCTACACTCCAAAACAATTGGAAAATCTAAAAAGAAACGAATAATTTTCATGATAGATTACCATTTACCAAAGTTAAATCAAGATCAGATAAACAACTTAAACAGACCTATAACCCCTAAGGAAATAGAAGCAGTCATTAAAAATTTCCCAAGTCTCTTTTCTGCTCAGCTGTTCTCTTGTACAGAAGGCAACCATGGCGCTCAGCCGGAATGGCATGATATGGAAGCCTCTCTTCCACAAGAATTGGCATCAGCAAGTGGACACTTGGTTCAACCAGCCAGCATGCAAGATCTGTAAATGTAAGGGCTGGCAGGCAAACTGAATTGCCCCTTGTCTTGCATCTGGTCCCATCAGGCCCATAGGGAGGTACCCTACAGTGAGATACAATACCAAGGTCAGAGCTGGCAGGGTCTTCAGCCTGGAGGAACTCAGGATGGCTGGTACCCACAAAAATTGGCTCGCACCATCAGCATCTCTGTGGACCCAAGGAGGTAAAACAAATTCACTGAACCACTACAGGCCAATGTACAGTGCCTGAAGGAGTATCGCTCCAGGCTCATCATACTTTCCCCAGAAAGCCTTTTGCTCCAAAGAAGGGAGACAGTTCTGCTGAAGAATTTAAATTGTCCTCCCAGCTAATAGGGCCTGCAATGCCCATCTGAAATGTTTACAAAACCGAGAGAGCTAAGACAGAAGAAGAGAATAACTTCAAAGGTTTTGCCAGTATTTCAATGGACAATCCAATGCCTGGCTCTTTGACATCCAAATAAAAAGGTGAAGGAAGCTGCAGAGCAAGATATTGGGAAAAAAAAAAAGCCCAAGGCCATATGGTTTTATCATAAAATTCTACCAGAATTTCAAAAAGCTGATGCCAATACTCCTCAAATTATTTCACAAAATAGAAACAGATAGAACACTGCCAAATTCATTTTACAAGGCCAGTCACCTTGATACCTAAACCACCTAAAGGCTTAACAAAGAAAATTACAGACCTATTTCCTGTATGAACATTAATGCAAAAATAATTAAAAAATACTTGCAAACTGAATTCAAGAACACATCAAAAATACATTACAACATGATTGAGTGGGCTTCATCCCAGAAATGCAGGAATGGTTCAACATATGGAAATCTGTCAATGTAATTCACCATATAAACAAACTAAAAAAAAAACCCACATAATTATCTCATTAGATATTGAAAGAGGCTTGGATAAAATCCAACACCCCTTCATAATAAAAGTATTAGAGAGATCAGGGGTACAAGGGACATTCCTAAACATAATAAAAGCAACTTATAGCAAGCCAATAGCTAAAATCAATTTAAATGAAGAGAAACTCAAAGCACTTCCACTAAAATCAGGTATAAGACAAGGCTGTCCACTCTCTGCATATCTATTAATATAGTACTTGAAGTTCTAGCTGAAGCAATAAGACAATTGAAGATGATCAAGGGGATACAACTGGAAAGGAAGAAGTCAAAATATTGCTATTTGCAGATGATATGACAGTATATATAAGTGGCTCCAAAAATTCTACCAGAGAACTACAGCTGATAAATACCTTCAGTAAAGTTGTTGGATACAAGAGTAACTCAAAAAGATCAGTAGCCCTGTGATACACAAATGACTAATGGGCTGAGAAAAAAAAACAGGGAAGCAACACCCTTCATAATAGCCACAAATAATATAAAATATCTTGGGTTAACTTTAAGCAAATGAAAAATTTGTATGACAGAACCTCAAGTCTTTGAAGAAAGAAAATGAAGAAGCTATCAGAAGTTGGAAAGATGTTTCACAGTCATAGATCAGTAGGATTAATTAACATAGTAAAAATGGCCATCTTACCAAAATCACTCTACAGATTCAATGCAATTCTTGTCAAAATTCTGACACAACTCTTTACAGACCTTGAAAGAACAATAATCAACTTGATATGGAAAAACATAAAACCCAGGGTAGCTGAAACAATCCTGTACAATAAAGAACTTCCAGAGGTATTACCATCTCTGATTTCAATCTCTACTACAGGTCAACAGTAATAAAAACTGCATGATACTGGCATAAAAACAGATACGTGGATCAACAGAATCTGAAGACCTAGATGTAAATCCACATACTTAAGGACACCTGGTTTCTTATAAAGCCAGAATTATACAGTGCAAGAAAGAAAGCATCTTCAGAACAAATGGCACTGTTCTAACTTAGATTTGTATTTATTGTCACCCTGCACAAAAATCAAGTCCAAGTGTATCAACAACCTTAACATAATAAAACCAGATACACTGAACCTGACAGAAGAGAAAGGGAGGGAATAGCCCTGAATGCATCAGCACAGGAGACAACTTCCTGAACAAAACACCAATAGTGCAGGCACTAAAATCAACAATTAATAAATGTGACCTCATGAAACTGAAAAGCTTCTGTAAGGCAAAAGGCACTATTAATAAGACAAAATAGTAGCCTTCAGAATGGAAAAAAATTTTTCACCAACTTTACATCTGACAGAAGGCTATTTTACAAAATACATAAAGAAGTCAAGAAATTAGACATTAAAAAAACCAAATAATCAAATTAAAAATGAGGCACAGACTTAGGTCCCCTGTACATATATACCAGAAGCTAAGCTTGGGTTTCATACCAGTCCCCCGCAGATTGAGCAGCGTCTCTCTTTAAATTTGTTGTCTGCCTATGGATCTGATATCTAACTAGGCCACCTTGTCTGGCTTCAGTGGAAGAGGATGTGCCTAGTCCCGCAGTGACTTGATTAATCGGGGCAGGGGTGAGGGAGTGATACCCAGGGGAGTCCCCCTTTTCAGAGGAGAAGGGGGAACAATGGGGGAGATATGTGTGAGCGAGTATTGGGAGGAGGGAGGATGATTTTGGGATGTAAATTGAATAAATTAATTAATAAGAAATGGGACATATATTTAAACAGCATTCTCAACAGAGGAAACTTAAAAGGAAGTTCAACATCTTTAGTGATCAGTGAAATATAAATTGAAATAAGGCTGAGATTCCATCATATGCCTGTGAATGTCTAAGATCAATAACACAAGTGATACTCATGCTGGAGAGGATGTGGAGGAATGGGAACACTCCTCCATTGCTGGTGTGAGTGCAATATTGTACAGCCAAATTGGAAATCAATTTGGTGGGTTCTCAAAAAATTGATAAATGATCTACCTCAAGACACACATATACACACCTGGTCATATACATAAAAGATGTTCCGTTCTACCACAAAAGACACTTGTTCAACTATGTTCAAAGCTGCTTTATTCATAAGAGCCAGAAACTGTAAACAACCTAGATGTCCCTCAACCAAAGTGTGGATGAAAAAGTGGTTCATTTACACAATGGATATTATCCAGCTGTTAAAAAATAACATCATGAAATTTGCAGGCAACTAGATAGGACTAGAAAACAATTATCCTGACCCCCCAAACCAAACATGGTATATTCTCTTACAACAGTATACTTATTGGATATTAATTGTAAAGTGAAGGATAATCATGCTACTATCCACAGACTCAGAGGAGGCTCAAGGGGGAATGTACAAGTCTCCCAGGGAAGGGGAAATAGAATAGATATTGTGGGTGGACTGGGAGCACATAGGGACAGAAACAGGAAGAATCATGTTGAGGGAGGATAAAGGAAGAGAGTACTAGAGAGTCAACTGGAATTGTAGTGAGGAGCAATTTGGAGCAAGGTAGAAATCTAGTCCAATGGAAAGTCCCAGGGCTCTATTATGGTGACCTGAGCTAAGACTCCTAGTAATGGGGGATACAGAGCCTGAACTGGCCATCTCCTATATCCCGGCAAGACTTCCAGTAGAGATATTGGGACACCAAACCCAATCACAAAATCTTTAACCTACATTTTTTCCTATCAGCAAGATGTGCTGGGGTAAAGTTGGCACAGAAATGGTGAGCATGGCCAACCAATGACTGGTCCTGGTTGAGACCCATGCCAGGAGAGTAAGCCCATCCCTGACACTGCCTAGACAACCAGAAACCAGAGGCCAGATGCTCCAGAAACTTAGAATTGAACCAAACATGCTGGTAAAATAAAATAAAATAAAATAAAATAAAATAAAATAAAATAAAATAAAATGATTTCTAATGTTATCCTGCTATATTCATAGTCAGGAGAGCCTGGTATAATCATCACAGAGAAGCTCCTTCCAGCCACTGTCAGAAACAGATGCAGAGACCCACAGCCAAACATTAGGAAGAACTCAGTGAATCATGCAGAGACAGAGGAAGGAATGTAGGAGGTAGAAGGGTCAAGTACATCTCAAGAAAACCTACAGAATCACCTCACCTGGACCCAGGGGTTTACTGAGGCTGAACAGACCACCAGCGAGCTTGCATGCCCTGGGAAAGAGGGGGAAGGGGAGACCCACACCCCGCCAGAGTTCCACCTATTCTCTGGTCAGTCAGGCATGGGAGGGCTGCTATCTACCTTCCTCTCATCCCTAGGTGGGCATCTAAGCCTCTGACCCACTCTTTGGGGGTGGTGGTGGCAAGGGGCAGCCCTACCTGGGAGTCCCGGAGCTACTTTGCTAAAGCCACTGGGGTTATGGGAGAGAGGGATGAGGGAAGAGAGGTTCCTAACACTGACGAAAGTGAGCACAGCAGATCTTGACTAGAGCAGAGACTTTCTATGGTTTTAGAGCTTTATTATAGAAAGGCAGGGAAAAAGAGAGAAGGGAGAGAAGGGAGAAAAGGGAGAGAAGGGGGAGAGAGAGAGAGAGAGAGAGAGAGAGAGAGAGAGAGAGAGAGAGGAGCTAGAGAGAAAGAGAGAGTAAGAGAGGTGGGGGGGCTGGTGAGATGGCTCAGCGGTTAAGAGAACTGACTGCTTTTCCAAAGGTTCTGAGTTCAAATCCCGCAACCACATGGTGGCTCACAACCATTCATAATGAGATCTGATGCCCTCTGGTGTGTCTGAAGACAACTACAGTGTACTTACATATAATCAATCAACCAATCTTTTAAAAAAAGAGGGGGGAGGAGCAGAGAGGAGAGAAGAAGACAAAGAGAGAGGACAAAGAGAGAGGAGAAAGGAGGTGAGAGTGAGGGGTAAGAGGTAAGAGAGTGAGAAGTAAGAGAGCGAGGTGGGGGCCTAACAGCACCTTTTATGGTCTTTACTGTTGCTAGGTAATTGAGGAGTTTAGCCTGAAGGTCAGAAGCTTGGGACATTGCCTACATGACTTCTAGCCATGCTTCTCACGTGGCGGCTGTGGGGGGTGGTAACTTAGGCAGGAGCCAGAGTTCTGGGAGCATGAGGGAACGCCTACCAGTGTCATGAAGGTGAATTATCACCCTTCAGGGTTCAGACCTGAGCTCGACTGGAGATAGCCTGTCTGTGCACAGCCCTAGGCCCCACAGTATAACTTGATGTTTTTGTAGGACACCTAACAGAGGGATCAGGGGCTGTTTTGGAGACTTTTGTCTGCTTTGGGGATTCTTTTCCTTCTATTGGATTGCCTTGTCTAGCCTTAATATGCAGGGAGGCACCTAGTCTTATTGCAAAGCTATGTTTGGCTGATATCCCTGAGAGGCTTTCCCTTTTCTGAAGGGAAAGGAGTGGATGGGAAAGGGAGGGGGGAGTGAGGAGGGAGAAGGGTGAGAGGAAACTGATTGGGATGTAATATATGAGAAAATAAATTAATTTTTAAAAGTAAAAAGATAAAAGAAACTAATCAGGACCACAATAATTGCTGGTATGAATCCTCAAACGCCACTCTAAGAAGAACTTAGAAAGTGAGTCTCAGATAATCTTTTGGTTCCTATAGCTTATCCTTCCAAATAAAGATTTCTTTGTATCAGTTTACTATCCCAGCCACAGAGTGTTCACCAGCTACTCACTGGTGGCAGCCAACTCCATTTCAGACACTTCTAGAGAAAGCCCTGCTGATCTGGCAATGGTTTCTCCCCTCATTTGTGATAATCAGAACAGAGTTTCCCTTTGAGAATTATTTAGAACTCGAAACAGGTTTCCTTACACTGTCTCAGTTTCACCATGTATTTCTTACATGACAGTTTTCAATCCCTTCATTCTCCAGATCCCTAAAGAGGGATGCCATCTTGTTTTCAATACTGTTCAACTACATCACACAACATTAGTTTTTGTCCAGCCCCAACCCACAGAAGTCATGATATACTTTGGACACACTGAGTTCAGACTTCTTAAAATCTCCATATAGAGACCCATTAGTTTTGAGTCTTTTTTCACTGGCACAACAGAAAAATTAATTATTCCTACACCCTTCTTGCTGTATTAAGGCTTTGCTGTTTCACCTTAAACACCATTCTCCTGTGACTGTATCTTGGTTTTCTCTGCTAAGATGGTTTACCCATTGTCTTAGTTAGGGTTTTACTGCTGTGAACAGACACCGTGACCAAGGCAACTTGTAGATAACATTTAATTGTGGCTAGCTTACAGGTTCAAAGGTTCAGTACATTATCATCAAGGGAACATGGCAGCATTCATGCAGACATTTGCAGGCAGAGCTAAGAGTTCTACATCTTCATCAGAAGGCTGCTAGAGCAAGACTGGTTTCTAGGCAGCTAGGATGAAGGGCTTAAAAGCCCACACCCATAGTGACACACCTACTACAACAAGGCCACACCTTCTAATAGTGCCACTCCCTGGGCTGAGCATATACAGACCATCACACCCATCTCAGTTGTATATACCTTTGTTATGCCTTCTTTCTATGCCTCTCATTGTGGATTCCTATGAACACAAGGATTAATCCCAAAGGTTCTGACTCAATACAGCTACCAAAACCATACTGAAGTATATTTGGCTAAAGCAGTATTTATCATTTTTTAGATATGTAACCTATGGTTTTTATAAACCAAGAGCCACTGGGACTACCTAATAAGATATGGTAGGCAGTGTGAAAGAGTATATGTGTGCCACTATGCATAGTGAGAATATGTGACTGTGAAACACCTGGCTTCCTAGCATATAAATGAGAAATTCCTAAATCAATTATTTAGCATTTCAGCAAATAATATCCCTCTGCTCAGTCACTGAAGGCTCTCCTGGCAACGACTAGCTTCTCATCCATTGTTTAAGTTTTAGTTTATTTAACTAACTTATTTTATTTTTAATTGAAATATAATTAGTTTCTGCACCCCTCTCCTCCCACTAATTCTGTAACTCCCATCTCTCAAATTCATGTCCTATTTTCTTTACCTATCATACCCTATCATTATCAACATAAATGAATAAACATATACATACAACCTGCTGAGTCTGTGTAGTGTTGCTCATATGTATGTTTTTTTTTTCCATTTTTTTATTAGGTATTTAGCTCATTTACATTTCCAATGCTATACCAAAAGTCCCCCTTACCCACCCACCCCCACTCCCCTACCCACCCACTCCCCCCCTTTGGCCCTGGCGTTCCCCTGTACCGGGGCACACAAAGTCTGCGTGTCCAATGGGCCTCTCTTTCCAGTGATGGCCGACTAGGCCATCTTTTGATACATATGCAGCTAGAGTCAAGAGCTCAGGGGTACTGGTTAGTTCATAATGTTGTTCCACCTATAGGGTTGAAGATCCCTTTAGCTCCTTGGGTACTTTCTCTAGCTCCTCCATTGGGAGCCCTGTGATCCATCCATTAGCTGACTGTGAGCATCCACTTCTGTGTTTGCTAGGCCCCGGCATAGTCTCACAAGAGACAGCTACATCTGGGTCCTTTCAGTAAAATCTTGCTAGTGTATGCAATGGTGTCAGCATTTGGAAGCTGATTATGGGGTGGATCCCTGGATATGGCAGTCTCTACATGGTCCATCCTTTCATCTCAGCTCCATACTTTGTTTCTGTAACTCCTTCCATGGGTGTTTTGTTCCCACTTCTAAGGAGGGGCATAGTGTCCACACTTCAGTCTTCATTTTTCTTGAGTTTCATGTGTTTAGGAAATTGTATCTTATATCGTGGGTATCCTAGGTTTTGGGCTAGTATCCACTTATCAGTGAGTACATATTGTGTGAGTTCCTTTGTGATTGTGTTACCTCACTCAGGATGATGCTCTCCAGGTCCATCCATTTGGTTAGGAATTTCATAAATTCATTCTTTTTAATAGCTGAGTAGTACTCCATTGTGTAGATGTACCACATTTTCTGTATCCATTCCTCTGTTGAGGGGCATCTGGGTTCTTTCCAGTTTCTGGCTATTATAAATAAGGCTGCTATGAACATAGTGGAGCATGTGTCCTTCTTACCAGTTGGGGCTTCTTCTGGATATATGCCCAGGAGAGGTATTGCTGGATCCTCCGGTAGTACTATGTCCAATTTTCTGAGGAACCGCCAGACTGATTTCCAGAGTGGTTGTACAAGCCTGCAATCCCACCAACAATGGAGGAGTGTTCCTCTTTCTCCACATCCTCGCCAGCATCTGCTGTCACCTGAATTTTTGATCTTAGCCATTCTCACTGGTGTGAGGTGGAATCTCAGGGTTGTTTTGATTTGCATTTCCCTGATGATTAAGGATGTTGAACATTTTTTCAGGTGCTTCTCTGCCATTCGGTATTCCTCAGGTGAGAATTCTTTGTTCAGTTCTGAGCCCCATTTTTTAAGGGGGTTATTTGATTTTCTGAGGTCCACCTTCTTGAGTTCTTTATATATGTTGGATATTAGTCCCCTATCTGATTTAGGATAGGTAAAGATCCTTTCCCAGTCTGTTGGTGGTCTTTTTGTCTTATAGACAGTGTCTTTTGCCTTGCAGAAACTTTGGAGTTTCATTAGGTCCCATTTGTCAATTCTCGATCTTACAGCACAAGCCATTGCTGTTCTGTTCAGGAATTTTTCCCCTGTGCCCATATCTTCAAGGCTTTTCCCCACTTTCTCCTCTATAAGTTTCAGTGTCTCTGGTTTTATGTGAAGTTCCTTGATCCACTTAGATTTGACCTTAGTACAAGGAGATAAGTATGGATCGATTCGCATTCTTCTACATGATAACAACCAGTTGTGCCAGCACCAATTGTTGAAAATGCTGTCTTTCTTCCACTGGATGGTTTTGGCTCCCTTGTCGAAGATCAAGTGACCATAGGTGTGTGGGTTCATTTCTGGGTCTTCAATTCTATTCCATTGGTCCACTTGTCTGTCTCTATACCAGTACCATGCAGTTTTTATCACAATTGCTCTGTAGTAAAGCTTTAGGTCAGGCATGGTGATTCCACCAGAGGTTCTTTTATCCTTGAGAAGAGTTTTTGCTATCCTAGGTTTTTTGTTATTCCAGATGAATTTGCAAATTGCTCCTTCTAATTCGTTGAAGAATTGAGTTGGAATTTTAATGGGGATTGCATTGAATCTGTAGATTGCTTTTGGCAAGATAGCCATTTTTACAATGTTGGTCCTGCCAATCCATGAGCATGGGAGATCTTTCCATCTTCTGAGATCTTCTTTAATTTCTTTCTTCAGGGACTTGAAGTTTTTATCATACAGATCTTTCACTTCCTTCGTTAGAGTCACGCCGAGATATTTTATATTATTTGTGGCTATTGAGAAGGGTGTTGTTTCCCTAATTTCTTTCTCAGCCTGTTTATTCTTTGTGTAGAGAAAGGCCATTGACTTCTTTGAGTTAATTTTATATCCAGCTACTTCACCGAAGCTGTTTATCAGGTTTAGGAGTTCTCTGTTGGAATTTTTAGGGTCACTTATATATACTATCATATCATCTGCAAAAAGTGATATTTTGACTTCCTCTTTTCCAATTTGTATCCCCTTGATCTCCTTTTGTTGTCGAACTGCTCTGGCTAATACTTCAAGTACTATGTTGAAAAGGTAGGGAGAAAGTGGGCAGCCTTGTCTAGTCCCTGATTTTAGTGGGATTGCTTCCAGCTTCTCTCCATTTACTTTGATGTTGGCTACTGGTTTGCTGTAGATTGCTTTTATCATGTTTAGGTATTGGCCTTGAATTCCTGATCTTTCCAGAACTTTTATCATGAATGGGTGTTGGATCTTGTCAAATGCTTTTTCTGCATCTAACGAGATGATCATGTGGTTTTTGTCTTTGAGTTTGTTTATATAATGGATTACATTGATGGATTTTCGTATATTAAACCATCCCTGCATCCCTGGAATAAAACCTACTTGGTCAGGATGGATGATTGCTTTAATGTGTTCTTGGATTCGGTTAGCGAGAATTTTATTAAGGATTTTTGCATCGATGTTCATAAGAGAAATTGGTCTGAAGTTCTCTATCTTTGTTGGATCTTTCTGTGGTTTAGGTATCAGAGTAATAGTGGCTTCATAAAATGAGTTGGGTAGAATACCTTCTACTTCTATCTTGTGAAAAAGTTTGTGCAGAACTGGAGTTAGATCTTCTTTGAAGGTCTGATAGAACTCTGCACTAAACCCGTCTGGTCCTGGGCTTTTTTTGGCTGGGAGACTATTAATAACTGCTTCTATTTCTTTAGGGGATATGGGACTGTTTAGAAGGTCAACTTGATCCTGATTCAACTTTGGTACCTGGTATCTGTCCAGAAATTTGTCCATTTCGTCCAGGTTTTCCAGTTTTGTTGAGTATAGCCTTTTGTAGAAGGATCTGATGGTGTTTTGGATTTCTTCAGGATCTGTTGTTATGTCTCCCTTTTCATTTCTGATTTTGTTAATTAGGATTTTGTCCCTGTGCCCTTTAGTGAGTCTAGCTAAGGGTTTATCTATCTTGTTGATTTTCTCAAAGAACCAACTCCTCGTTTGGTTAATTCTTTGAATAGTTCTTCTTGTTTCCACTTGGTTGATTTCACCCCTGAGTTTGATTATTTCCTGCCGTCTACTCCTCTTGGGTGAATTTGCTTCCTTTTTTTCTAGAGCTTTTAGATGTGTTGTCAAGCTGCTAGTATGTGCTCTCTCCCGTTTTTTCTTGAAGGCACTCATAGCTATGAGTTTCCCTCTTAGAAATGCTTTCATTGTGTCCCAAAGGTTTGGGTACGTTGTGGCTTCATTTTCATTAAACTCTAAAAAGTCTTTAATTTCTTTCTTTATTCCTTCCTTGACCAAGGTATCATTGAGAAGAGTGTTGTTCAGTTTCCATGTGAATGTTGGCTTTCTGTTATTTATTTTGTTATTGAAGATCAGCCTTAGTGCATGGTGATCTGATAGGATACATGGGACAATTTCAATATTTTTGAATCTGTTGAGGCCTGATTTGTGACCTATTATGTGGTCAATTTTGGAGAAGGTACCATGAGGTGCTGAGAAGAAGGTATATCCTTTTGTTTTAGGATAAAATGTTCTGTAGATATCTGTCAGATCCATTTGTTTCATCACTTCTGTTAGTTTCAGTGTGTCCCTGTTTAGTTTCTGTTTCCATGATCTGTCCATTGGTGAAAGTGGTGTGTTGAAGTCTCCCACTATTATTGTGTGAGGCGCAATGTGTGCTTTGAGCTTTACTAAAGTTTCTTTAGTGAATGTGGCTGCTCTTGTATTTGGAGCATAGATATTCAGAATTGAGAGTTCCTCTTGGAGGATTTTACCTTTGATGAGAATGAAGTGTCCCTCCTTGTCTTTTTTGATGACTTTGGGTTGGAAGTCAATCTTATCAGATATTAGGATGGCTACTCCTGCTTGTTTCTTCATACCATTTGCTTGGAAAATTGTTTTCCAGCCTTTCATTCTGAGGTAGTGTCTATCTTTTTCTCTGAGATGAGTTTCCTGTAAGCAGCAAAATGTTGGGTCTTGTTTGTGTAGCCAGTTTGTTAGTCTATGTCTTTTTATTGGCGAGTTGAGACCATTGATGTTAAGAGATATTAAGGAAAAATAATTGTTGCTTCCTGTTATTTTAGTTGTTAAAGGTGGCATTCTGTTCTTGTGGCTGTCTTCTTTTAGGTTTGTTGAGGGATTACCTTCTTGTTTTTTCTAGGGCGTTGTTCCCGTTCTTGTATTGGTTTTTTTCTGTTATTATCCTTTGAAGGGCTGGATTCGTGGAGAGATAATGCGTGAATTTGGTTTTGTCGTGGAATACTTTGGTTTCTCCCTCTATGATAATTGAGAGTTTGGCTGGGTATAGTAGCCTGGGCTGCAGTTTGTGTTCTCTTAGTGTCTGTATAACATCTGTCCAGGCTCTTCTGGCTTTCATAGTCTCTGGTGAAAAATCTGGTGTAATTCTGATAGGCTTGCCTTTATATGTTACTTGACCTTTTTCCCTTACTGCTTTTAGTATTCTATCTTTATTTAGTGCATTTGATGTTCTGATTATTATGTGTCGGGAGGAATTTCTTTTCTGGTCCAGTCTATTTGGAGTTCTGTAGGCTTCTTGTATGTTCATATGCATCTCATTCTTTAGATTTGGGAAGTTTTCTTCAATAATTTTGTTGAAGATGTTTGCTGGACCTTTGAGTTGAAAATCTTCATTCTCATCCACTCCTATTATCCGTACGTTTGGTCTTCTTATTGTGTCCTGGATTTCCTGGATATTTTGAGTTAGGATCTTTTTGCATTTTCCATTTTCTTTGATTGTTGTGCCGATGTTCTCTATGGAATCTTCTGCACCTGAGATTCTCTCTTCCATCTCTTGTATTCTGTTGCTGATGCTCAAATCTATGGTTCCAGATTTCTTTCCTAGGGTTTCTATCTCTAGTGTTGCCTCGCTTTGAGTTTTCTTTATTGTGTCTACTTCCCTTTTTAGGTCTAGTATGGTTTTGTTCATTTCCATCACCTGTTTGTATGTTTTTTCCTCTTTTTCTGTAAGGACTTCTACCTGTTTGATTGTGTTTTCCTGTTTTTCTTTAAGGACTTGTAACTCTTTAGCAGTGTTCTCCTGTATTTCTTTAAGTGATTTATTAAAGTCCTTCTTGATGTCCTCTACCATCATCATGAGATATGCTTTTAAATCTAGGTCTAGGTTCTCAGGTGTGTTGGGGTTCCCTGGACTGGGCGAAGTGGGTGTGCTGGGTTCTGGTGATGGTGAGTGGTCTTGGTTCCTGTTAGTAAGATTCCTCCGTTTACCTTTCGCCATCTGGTAATCTCTGGAGTTAGTAGTTATAGTTGACTCTGTTTAGAGATTGTTCTTCTGGTGATTCTGTTACCGTCTATCAGCAGACCTGGGAGACAGATTCTCTCCTCTGAGTTTCAGTGCTCAGAGCACTCTCTGCTGGCAAGCTCTCTTACAGGGAAGGTGCGCAGATATCTTGTATTTGGACCTCCTCCTGGCCGAAGAAGAAGGCCCAAAACAGGACCTTTCTCAGACACTGTGTTGCTTTGGCAGTTCCCAGGTGGTACAGACTCTCACCTAAGCAG
The DNA here is from genome assembly GCF_000001635.26 of Mus musculus. NCBI lineage: Eukaryota > Metazoa > Chordata > Mammalia > Rodentia > Muridae > Mus > Mus musculus. Next base: position 55,637,712 of record NC_000075.6, read on the forward strand.
ACTAAATTCCTAAGTTCCTTGGAGTCCCGGGACCAAGATGGCGACCGCTGCTGCTGTGGCTTAGGCCGCCTCCCCAGCCGGGTGGGCACCTGTCCTCCGGTCCGGAAGGTGGCCGGCTGTCCCCGGCCCACACAGGGTGCTGCCTCAGCGCCTCTGTGCTTCCGCCTGTTCCAGAAGCTGTCAGGTTCTCTGGCGCACCCTCTCACCTGTTCAGACTAATTTCCTAAGTTCGGCGGGTCTCGGACCAAGATGGCGACCGCTGCTGCTGTGGCTTAGGCCGCCTCCCCAGCCGGGCGGGCACCTGTCCTTTGTCCGGACGGTGGCTGGCTGTCCCCGGCCCACAAAGGGTGCTGCCTCAGTGCCTCTGTGCTTCCGCCTGTTCCAGAAGCTGTCAGGTTCTCTGGCGCACCCTCTCACCTGTTCAGACTAATTTCCTAAGTTCGGCGGGTCCCGGACCAAGATGGCGACCGCTGCTGCTGTGGCTTAGGCCGCCTCCCCAGCCGGGCGGGCACCTGTCCTCCGGTCTGGAAGGTGGCCGGCTGTCCCCGGCCCACACAGGGTGCTGCCTCAGCCCCTCTGTGCTTCTGCCTGTTCCAGAGGCTGTCAGGTTCTCTCCATATGTATGTTTTTTATGGCTGACCACTTGGTAATGGATAACCAACTGGGGGTTCATCTATGAGGAAGACTAATTCTCTCTCTTTGCAGGTGTTAATTGCAGTTCTTAAAAAATAGCATTACTAGCTTTCTAGGTACAAATCTAGAAACCTGAGCTCCCTCCTCTCATCCTACACATCCAATTAAAAGTCTTTACCAAGTACACATCTTAAAATATTTCTTTTAAGAATAGTATTTATTCACTAAGTCAAAACTAACATTGTTGTCTAAAATTATGAGTGGTTCTTAATTAACATCAACTTCATATCATAGTAAGTAGGAACATTTTTTTTCTTTTTTTTAAAAATATTTTTATTAGGTATTTTCCTCATTTACATTTCCAATGCTATCCCAAAAGTCCCCCATACCCTTCCCCCGACTCCCCTACCCACCCACTCCCACTTTTTGGCCCTGGCATTCCCCTGTTCTGGGGCATATAAAGTTTGCAAGTCCAATGGGCTTCTCTTTCCAATGATGGCCAACTAGGCCATCTTTTGATACATATGCAGCTAGAGACACGAGCTCTGGGGTACTGGTTAGTTCATAATGTTGTTCCACCTATAGGGTTGCAGATCCCTTTAGCTCCTTGGCTACTTTCTCTAGCTCCTCCATTGGGGGCCCTGTGATCTATCCAATAGCTGACTGTGAGCATCCACTTCTGTGTTTGCCAGGCCCCGGCATAGTCTCACAAGAGACAGCTCTATCTGGGTCCTTTCAGCAAAATCTTGTTAGTGTATGCAATGGTGTCAGCATTTGGAAGCTGATTATGGGATGGATCCCCGGATATGGCAGTCTCTAGTTGGTCCATCCTTTCATCACAGCTCCAAACTTTGTATCTATAACTCCTTCCATGGGTGTTTTGCTCCCAATTCTAAGAAGGGGCAAAGTGTCCACACTTTGGTCTTCGTTCTTCTTGAGTTTCATATGTTTTGCAAATTGTATCTTATATCTTGGGTATCCTAAGTTTCTGGGCTAATATCCACTTATCAGTGAATACATATCATTTGAGTTCTTTTGTGTTACCTCACTCAGGATGATGCCCTCCAGGTCCAACCATTTGCCTAGGAATTTCATAAATTCATTCCTTTTAGTAGCTGAGTAGTACTCCATTGTGTAAATGTACCACATTTTCTGTATCCATTCCTCTGTTGAGGGGCATCTAGGTTCTTTCCAGCTTCTGGCTATTATAAATAAGGCTGCTATGAACATAGTGGAGCATGTGTCCTTCTTACTGGTTGGAACATCTTCTGGATATATGCCCAGAAGAGTTATTGCGGGATCCTCCAGTAGTACTATGTCTAATTTTCTGAGGAACTGCCAGACTGATTTTCAGAGTGGTTAAACAAGCTTGCAAACCCACCAACAATGGAGGAGTGTTCCTCTTTCTCCACATCCTCACCAGCATCTGCTGTCACCTGAATTTTTCATCTTAGCCATTCTGACTGGTGTGAGATGGAATCTCAGGGTTGTTTTGATTTGCATTTCCCTGATGATTAAGGATGCTGAACATTTTTTCAGGTGCTTCTCTGCCATTCGATATTCCTCAGGTGAGAATTCTTTGTTTAGCTCTGAGCCCCATTTTTTAATGGGGTTATTTGATTTTCTGGAGTCCACCTTCTTGAGTTCTTTATATATATTGGATATTAGTCCCCTATCTGATTTAGGATAGGTAAAGATCCTTTCCCAATCTGTTGGTGGTCTTTTTGTCTTATTGACAGTGTCTTTTGCCTTACAGAAGCTTTGTAGTTTCCTGAGGTCCCATTTGTCAATTCTCCATCTTACAGCACAAGCCATTGCTGTTCTATTCAGGAATTTTTCCCCTGTGCCCATATCTTCAAGGCTTTTCCCCACTTTCTCCTCTATAAGTTTCTGTGTCTCTGGTTTCATGTGGAGTTCCTTGATCCACTTAGATTTGACCTTAGTACAAAAAGATAAGAATGGATCAATTCACATTCTTCTACATGATAACCACCAGTTGTGCCAGCACCATTTGTTAAAAATGCTGTCTTTCTTCCACTGGATGGTTTTAGCTCCCTTGTCGAAGATCAAGTGACCATAGGTGTGTGGGTTCTTTTCTGGGTTTTCAATTCTATTCCATTGGTCTACTTTTCTGTCACTATACCAGTACCATGCAATTTTTATCACAATTGCTCTGTAGTAAAGCTTTAGGTCAGGCATGGTGATTCCACCAGATGTTCTTTTATCCTTTGAGAAGAGTTTTTGCTATCCTAGGTTTTTTTGTTATTCCAGATGAATTTGCAGATTGCTCTTTCTAGTTCATTGAAGAATTGAGTTGGAATTTTGATGGAGATTGCATTGAATCTGTAGATTGCTTTTGGCAAGATAGCCATTTTTACAATGTTGATCCTGCCAATCCATGAGCATGGGAAACCTTTCCATCTCCTGAGATCTTCTTTAATTTCTTTCTTCAGAAACTTGAAGTTCTTATTATACAGATCTTTCACTTCCTTAGAGTCACGCCAAGATATTTTATATTATTTGTGACTATTGAGAAGGGTGTTGTTTCCGTAATTTCTTTCTCAGCCTGTTTATTCTTGGTGTAGAGAAAGGCCATTGACTTGTTTGAGTTAATTTTATATCCAGCTACTTCACCGTAGCTGTTTATATGGTTTAGGAGTTCTCTGGTGGAATTTTTAGGGTCACATATATATAGTATCATATCACCTCCCAAAAGTGATATTTTTCATCTTTTCCAATTTGTATCCCCTTGATCTCCTTTTGTTGTCGAATTGCTCTGGATAGGACTTCAAGTACAATGTCGAATAGGTAGGGAGAAAGTGGGCGGCCTTATCTAGTCCATGATTTTAGTGGGATTGCTTCCATCTTCTCACCATTTACTTTGATGTTGGCTACTGGTTTGCTGTAGATTGCTTTTATCATGGTTAGGTATGGGCCTTGAATTCCTGATCTTTCCAAGTCTTTTATCATAAAAGGGTGTTGGATCTCGTTGAATGCTTTTTCCGCATCTAACGAGATGATCATGTGGTTTTTGTCTTTGAGATTGTTTATATAATGGATTACGTTGATGGATTTCCGTATATTAAACCATACCTGCATCCCTGGAATAAAACCTACTTGGTCAGGATAGATGATTGTTTTAATGTGTTTTTGGATTCGGTTAGCAAGAATTTTATTGAGGATTTTTGCATGGATATTCATAAGGGAAATTGGTCTGAAGTTCTCTATCTTTGTTGGATCTTTCTGTGGTTTAGGTATCAGAGTAATTGTGGCTTCATAGAATGAGTTGGGTAGAGTACCTTCTGTTTCTATTTTGTGGAATAGTTTGTGCAGAACTGGAATTAGATCTTCTTTGAAGGTCTGATAGAACTCTGCACTAAACCCATCTGGTCCTGGGCTTTTTTTGGCTGGGAGATTATTAATGACTGCTTCTATTTCTTTAGGGGATATGGGACTGTTTAGATCGTTAACTTGATCCTGATTTAACTTTGGTACCTGGTATCTGTCTAGAAATTTGTCCATTTCATCCAGGTTTTCCAGTTTTGTTGAGTATAGCCTTTTGTAGAAGGATCTGATGGTGTTTTGGATTTCTTCAGGATCTGTTGTTATTTCTCCCTTTTCATTTCTGATTTTGTTAATTAGGATGCTGTCCCTGTGCCCTCTAGTGAGTCTAGCTAAGGGTTTATCTATCTTGTTGATTTTCTCAAAGAACCAACTCCTCGTTTGGTTGATTCTTTGAATAGTTCTTCTTGTTTCCACTTGGTTGATTTCACCCCTGAGTTTGATTATTTCCTGCCATCTACTCCTCTTGGATGAATTTTCTTCCGTTTTTTCTAGATTTTTTAGGTGTGTTGTCAAGCTGCTAGTGTGTGCTCTCTCTAGTTTCTTTTTTTGGAGGCACTCAAAGTTATGAGTTTCCCTCTTAGAAATGCTTTCATTGTGTCCCATAAGTTTGGGTATGTTGTGGCTTCATTTTCATTAAACTCTAAAAAGTCTTTAATTTCTTTCTTTATTCCTTCCTTGACCAAGGTATCATTGAGAAGAGTGTTGTTCATTTTCCACGTGAATGTTGGCTTTCCATTATTTATGTTGTTACTGAAGATCAGCCTTAGCCCATGGTGGTCTGATAGGATGCATGGGACAATTTCAATATTTTTGTATCTGTTGAGGCCTGTTTTGTGACCAATTATATGGTCAGTTTTGGAGAAGGTCCCATGAGGTGCTGAGAAGAAGGTATATCTTTTGTTTTAGGATAAAATGTTCTGTAGATATCTGTTAAGTCCATTTGTTTCATAACTTGTTAGTTTCACTGTGTCCCTGTTTAGTTTCTGTTTCCACGATCTGTCCATTGATGAAAGTGATGTGTTGCAGTTTCTCATTATTATTGTGTGAGGTGCAATGCGTGATTTGAGCTTTACTAAAGTGTCTTTAATGAACGTGGCTGCCCTTGCATTTGGAGCATAGATATTCAGAATTGAGAGTTCCTCTTGGAGGATTTTACCTTTGATGAGTATGAAGTGTCCCGCCTTGCCTTTTTTGATAACTTTCGATTGGAAGTCGATTTTATTCGATAGTAGAATGGCTATTCCAGCTTGTTTCTTCAGACCATTTGCTTGGAAAATTTTTTTCCAGCCGTTCACTCTGAGGTAGTGTCTGTCTTTTTCCCTGAGATGGGTTTCCTGTAAGCAGCAGGATGTTGGGTCCTGTTTGTGTAGCCAGTCTGTTAGTCTATGTCTTTTTATTGGGGAATTGAGTCCATTGATATTAAGAGATATTAAGGAAAAGTAAATGTTGCTTCCTTTTATTTTTGTTGTTAGAGTTGGCATTCTGTTCTTGTGGCTGTCTTCTTTTTGGTTTTTTGAGGGATTACTTTCTTGCTTTTTCTAGGGTGTGATTTCCATCCTTGTATTTTTTTTCTGTCATTATCTTTTGAAGGGCTGGATTTGTGGAAAGATAACGTGTGAATTTGGTTTTGTCGTGGAATACTTTGGTTTCCCCATCTATGGTAATTGAGAGTTTGGCCGGATATAGTAGTCTGGGCTGGCATTTGTGTTCTTAGTGTCTGTCTAACATCTGTCCAGGATCTTTTGGCTTTCATAGCCTCTGGTGAAAAGTCTGGTGTAATTCTGATAGACCTGCCTTTATATATGTTACTTGACCTTTCTCCCTTACTGCTTTTAATATTCTCTCTTTATTCAGTGCATTTGTTGTTCTGATTATTATGTGTCGGGAGGAATTTCTTTTTGGTCCAGTCTATTTGGAGTTCTGTAGGCTTCTTGTATGTTCATGGGCATGTCATTCTTTAGGTTTGGGAAGTTTTCTTCTATAATTTTGTTGAAGATATTTGCTGGCCCTTTAAGTTGAAAATCTTCATTCTCATCAACTCCTAGTATCTGTAGGTTTGGTCTTCTCCTCATGTCCTGGATTTCCTGGATGTTTTGAGTTAGGATATTTTTGCGTTTTGTATTTTCTTTGATTGTTGTGCCAATGTTCTCTATGGAATCTTCTGCACCTGAGATTCTCTCTTCAATCTCTTGTATTTTGTTGCTGATGCTCACATCTATGGTTCCAGATTTCTTTCCTAGGTTTTTGTATCTCCAGTGTTGCCTCACTTTGGGTTTTCTTTATTTTGTCTACTTCCCTTTTTAGGTCTTGGATGGTTTTATTCAATTCCATCACCTGTTTGGTTGTGTTTTCCTGCAATTCTTTAAAGTATTTTTGTGTTTCCTCTTTAAGGTCTTCTACTTGTTTAGCTGTGTTCTCCTGTATTTCTTTAAGTGAGTTATTAAAGTCCTTCTTGATGTCTTCTACCATCATCATGAGATATGTTTTTAAATCCGGGTCTAGCTTTTCGGGTATGTTGGGGTGCCCAGGACTAGGTGGGGTGGGAGTGCTGCATTCTTATGATGGTAACTGGTCTTGATTTCTGTTAGTAGGATTTTTATGTTTGCCTTTCGCCATCTGGTAATCTCTGGAGCTAGTTGTTATAGTTGTCTCTGGTTAGAGCTTGTTCCTCAGGTGATTATGTTAGCCTCTATCAGCAAACCTTGGAGACTAGCTCTCTCCTTAGTTTCAGTGGTCAGAGTACTTTCTGCACGCAAGCTCTCCTCTTGCAGGGAATGTGCCCAGATATCTGGTGTTCGAATCTGCGTCCTGGCAGAAGTTGTGTTCCACTCACCAGAGGTCTTGAGATCCCGTGGAGGGTCCTGTGGGGGACCTTGCGTGTGTCCGAAGACTCTGTGTGCAAGGAACCCTGGTGCTGGTGTGGACCGGAAGGGACTGACTAAGGGATCGACTTGGTTCATTTTTAAGGTATATATTTTTTTGCTCGTCACATTAAATAGTATTAGGTTGTTCTATTTTCAAATTCATGTTTTCATTATCTATATTTTATTGTGAAGCCTGTGCAATGACTTTAAAATTTTGTTCACTGTGAGTTTCAGTTGTAATATTTCTTTTATTCTTATGTTTTGTATTTCTTTGCTAAAACCATTTTCATTTGCTTACACAAATTAATAGTTGCATGATTAAGTATTTTTATGGTAGTTGCCTTAAAATCTTGTGTGAAAAATGTAGCATCTATCAACTAACTTTTTCATTGTACCTTGAAAATTTGGGGTATTATAAGGTTTGGGGCATTCTGTAAACTTTGTATTTTAGAAAGTATCTTCCTGACACTATGCTGGGAGTGGGTCAAGAAATGCCATCTCATTAATCTTAGATGAGGGAGGAAGCCCAGGTATTTCATTGGCCTTCATTGACATTCAGGGTAGTAATGAAGGTACCTTGTCATTATTGGTTAAGATAAGAATTTATATTAGTGTACATAAACAGCATGTCACTTCCCTATAAGTTGTCTTCACAAGTCCGATACCTAGTTTGCTACCAAGGTTATGATGTCACCTTCACTAGTATCTAACTTGTCCCCCAGTGATGAATCCTGGAGAGTCAATATGGTTCTCAATCCTTCACTTTTGAAAAAAAATGTGTATCAGGAAGACATTGAGCAGATAGTGTTACCAAAGACCAGGGAGAAAAAGGTGACACTGGCTTCAAAAGGAGAATTTACAGGATAATGAAACTGTTGTAGATATAGACTATAATAGTTCTCCTGTAGGTAGGCTTTTGAATCTGGCTTTCTAAACCCAATGTTTTCAGGAATTTAGAATAATTCATCCATGTGTTTGTGTATATCATTATCTCACTCCTTTTTATTGTTAAGTCCACAGATCTATCCTAATCTGCTTATAAATTTATCTGTGATAGATATGTATGTTGTTTAGCATATTTACTTATTTATGGATAAGACTGCTAGCATCATTCTTATACAAGTGTTTGTAGAGAAATGCTTTAGTTTTTCTTGGAGAAATAGCTAGGAATGGGATTGCTAGGATATAGCTAAGTAAGTACACATTTTTAGGAATTTTCCTCTGACTGTTCTCTCAGAGGCTCTACCAGCATCTGACTAAGACAAATGCAGATACAGCCAACCATTGGACTGAGCCCAGGGACCCCAATGGAAGAATTAGGGGAAGGATGAAGGAGCTTAAAAGATTACAACTCCATAGGAAGAACAACAATATCAACTAAAAGGACCCCTCAGAGCTCCCAGGAACTAAACCACCGACCAAAGAGTATTCATGGATGGATCCATAGCTCCAGCTACATATGTAGCAGAGGACTGCCTTATCTGGCATCAGTGGGAGGGGAGGCCCTGGCTCCTGTGGAGTCTTGATGCCCCAGCATAGGGGGATGCTAGAGGGCTGAGGCAAAAGTGAGTGGGTGGGTGGGGGAGCACCCTCATAGTGGCAAAGGGCAGGGAGGATAGGATAGAATATTTTGCGGAGGGGAGACTGTGATAGGGAACAACATTTGAATTGTAAATAAAGCAACCAATTAATGAAGAAAAGAAAACATAAAAATCTTTTAAACTTAAAGCATGTTTCAGTTTTTTGTTTTAAATACAGGAATCTGTTAAACTCATATTGCCAAGGTTTAAGAGAAAACAAGTTGTCTTTCAAGGAACAGGAATGCTAGAGCATAACTATGGTAAGATTTTCAATTGCAGCAGTTGGAGGTGTTAATGAGACCCAAAGCTGCTGATTTTCTCTCCAAACAGAGTGCTTCCACAGGTGAGAATGAGCTGAGCTAGAGGAGAGACCAAGCATAAAGAATTAAACTCATAAAATCTCAAGAGGAACAGGAAGGGCAGAGAAACAGGAACTTAGCTGTGTGCATGAACATTTTAATGTCTGCTCTTACTACTTATCTTTCATTTATTAGAAAAAAAACAAGGTCTATTGCTCTCTACCCTGCTGTGCCTCCACATGAACACCATGATGCTGGGCTGTCTGCTTCAGGAGGGTAGGCCGAGACTACGTTATTACAGGGTTCTCATTTCCACCCACACTGCACAGCAGACTCACTGTACCACCTTCTTCTCCATTTCATCTTACTTTCCCAGCCCTGTTGTCACTGTTTTATTCTCCTGCACTTCTCTCTCACCTCTGCACTTCTTGAACATGTATACACATGGGCCTTTGTATAACTGTTAACCTTCCTAGGTTCTTTGTTTTACTTCAGGTTTCATTTCTTAGATTTTCCTTCTGGATAGTAGCTACCAAGTCTGCTAATCCCAGCTATGCTAGCTAGAGGGTAAATGAACTAACCCGGCACTGCTGATGGCCTCTTACTTTGAGTTGTAGTAGTCTCCCGACAGCCAGACCAGCAACATCCTACCACATGATACCCTGACATTGCCTATTTTGCATCTGGGTATTTAGATTTCCTATTTTTCTGTGTACTGGTTATGACACAATCCTGAATCACCAGACAAGAGGGAACCTCAATAGAAGGACTGCTTTGATCAGATTGGCCTAGGCTTGGTTGGCTTCAGAGATCCACCTGCCTCTACCTCCTAAGTGCTTAAATTAAAGGTGTGTGCCACCATAGCCAGCTTATAATTATATAAGCTATATTTCTTTATATTTCAAATATATCTTATGTAGATAATAACTGGGTCCTTCTTTTTATATATCTGTTAATATATTAATAAAACATAAAGCTTTTATATGAATATAAAAGTATTAAGTACACATAAATATAATGTATGAATCCACAAAGTTCATTTTACATTTATTTTAAAAACTTATTACAATTATTTGTATGTGTATGCATGTATATGGGGAGAGCAGTCACACATACCACAGCATATGTGTGGAGGTCAGGGGACAACTTGAAAAAGTCAGTTCTCTTCTTTCACCACATAGTCCCAGGGATTGAATTCAGGTTGTCAGGCTTGGTACTAAGAGCCTTCACCTATGACACCATCTTACTAGCCTTTGCATTTATGTCTTAAGTATTATCTTTTCAGATATCTAAATCCAGGATGATATATGTCCCTTCAGCCTGTTAAAGGTGAATTTGCATCCCAGTTACACTAGTGACCAGTTATGGAACTCTGGTGAACATTTTACCTCACATATCTCCTATCTACCTTTTGACATCATTGCCATCTTTCTACAACAAATTAACTGAACCAGACCAGAAGCTGTGATGGTCTTTTCCTCTAGTTCTGCAATTTCCTTCCAATAAGACACATAGCTTGGTGAACATAAACTGAGCTTATGTTTTGATGAAGTAAAAGGTAAGGTATATGAGTCAATCTAAGCAAATGCCACACGGTGAAGAGAGACGGAAACAAGATGCAACTGGCATCAGGAAGAAGAGTACAGTTCCCTTCATTGAGGAAGTTTCTGCGCCCATGTAATTAACTATGGAGCCCTTGTTCTGGTTGCTCAGGATAAAGAAAACAATGTGGCAACCAGAGAGTTCCAGGTCTTGCTGCTATAATCAAAATCAAACAGGCACCTGGATGGGTCTGCACATGGTTAAGTGAAAAACAATCTTCTGATCTAAGACTGCACTTATGTTTCCTCTGTTTGAATCAAGGGCTTTCCTGTCACCTGAAAACCAACTTCTTTGGTTCAACAGTATTATATCAATTATTTAAGCTTTGTACATTATTTTTTAATTAACAACCTCTTCAGCTCCTGCAAATACATACATATAATTTATCACCATATTTTCTGAACATTTCAAAAGAAAAGATCACTATTAATCAGAGACAAGACTGCTAATAAAATATTCAGTGCATTTAAAAACAGAACAAGCCATCAAGAAGTTATAAATCTTTTAATTAAATGATTCTTTACTGTATCCTACTCAAAGTGACAATATTAAACATGAAATCAAAGTTACAAAATTTTGCTGTTTCATTGTGTACTCAATAAAGTAAGAACACAACTCAGTTTATCGGAGAAGTATTGGACAAGCACTTAAAAGATCAAAGTCCAGGTCATGATTCTGCATATATGTAGTTCTGTGATCCACTTCTCTATATCAACCTGCTCATTAGACTATTGAGCTTCTCAATTCCTGTCCAACATCAAATATGCCTGTCAGTCAACTGTTTACATCACTGAGTAGCACCATCAGTGTTTCATTTAATCCTCTTACAAATCTTTAAGTATCTATTTTAATATTGTTGACTTATATGTTCATGGTCGTGAACCATATGTAGAATTTTTCCTCATTCATGACTGATGTTTTGTCTATATATACATACCTCATTGTTTTTTGTTAAGATTTTGATTATTTTTGAACTTAATTCTGGAATCATACAGTATTTCTATTTTAATTGATTGTGTTTTGATTTGAATGTGAAATATTCTCCATAGACAGTTGTGTTTAAACATGTGGTCACCAGCCTGTAGAACTGTTTAGGAATGTTATAGAACATTTCGGGTGAGCCTTGACACTTCTTGTCCATGCTTTGCTTCCTGCCCTTATGCCTTCTTCCCTACAATGACAAACTGCATTCCCTTAAAGTGTAAGCCTAAATATATCCTCCCCTGCTTATCAAGGGTTTGGCCCCAGGTATTAATTTCACTTGGAACTAGCCATAATATCAAGATTCTTTCATGCTATAGCTTTTTAAAGCTTAGTAATGTTCTTTTCTTTGTATGTATCACTTAAAAAAATCTACTCATCTGTTGAGGGGCATGAGGGGTATTCCTAGCTGTTGGCCTTGTGAATATTCAATGAACTTGACAATAGAGGTATTTATTCAAGATTCTAATTTTAATTCTTTTGAATAAATGCTTAAAACCTATGATCATATGGTAGTTCCATTTATTTTATTTTATTTTATTAGGAACATCCGTCCTGTATCACCCTGTATTCCCAGTGGTGTAGCAGGCTTCCAGTTTTGCCACCACATTCTAATCAGTAACTATTTCCTGATTAAAAAAGCAATTGTGGCTATCTTAACAGTGTGAAGTAATACACCATTGTGTTTTTGATGTGAAATTCCTTGAGGATAGGTGATTTAAACAATCTTTTCACATACCTGTTGTCTATTTTAATATACCTTCTTTTAAGGAATGTCTAGTTAAGCCCCTGGTTTAAATCTGTGGCTCTTTCTTTGCTTGAGGGAGCTGTGAAATCTGTTGAGGAATTGCTACAGTAAAATTTTCACTGCATTTATTATATTCTTTGCAGTGAGAATTTTGGTTTCTTTAAAAGCCTGGTTATATTATGTATGTTTTCCTTTTAATCCTAGATGTGGGATAAAAAGCTGTTCACAGCAGGTGATTATGATTTTTCTTGTGCACTAACAAAGGCATGTGTGTGTGCCTGCTTGTGCGAATGCTCGCCAGTGCCAATGGCACATAGTTTAATTCTGGGGACTCTGGAGAGAATATAAATGGGAGAGCCCTGAGAGGGCCTATGGTAGTGGCTGCTCCCTCTGCTGATGGTTCCTACTGGCTCCTGCTGTTGTGTTTGCTGGATTGCTAGTTTGCTAATCTTGGGTTGTTGGATATTCTAACTATGAAGACTGGACTAGCCTCTAGGAACCCTATGCTTCTAATCAGCAGAAAATAGTCTAAAGAGGTCTATAACCTCTACCCTACCAGCAGGAAGTAGGCCCATAGAGATCTATATTCTCTTTCCCCTCTAACCTGCTTTCTCTCCTATCTCCTGTTGGGGGGTTGGAAGGCTGGTAGATATAAGAACCCAATAAAATAGCTAAAAAAATGCCAACATTCTTCTAAATATGGTTCGTTTTTTAAAATAAGCTTTAACTTTGTTGATTTCTCATAGATGCAACAACCCTGTCATGTCTAAAAAATACCGTCTTTCAGCAGTCACTCCAGCTCACTGGCTCTTAAAATCTTTCTGCTCCCTCTTCCTTGATGCTACATGAGATTTAGGTGTAGAGGTTATATTACAAATGTCTTTTGTGGGTTTGGGCACTTGACTGTCACTTACTGTATGTATTTTGATCAATTATGGATCTCTGAAATAGCTTCTGTCTTCTGATAAAACCAGTTTCTTAGATGAGATATGAGGGCTCCACTTATTCAGTCTCTTTACCTTATTTTTAAAACAGAGTCTCATATTGAAGCTGTGGCTTGTTAATTAGCTAGACCAACTGGCTAACAAGCCCAATACTCCTGCCTCCTGCCTCAGTGCTGAGTTTACACGTGCATCACTGCACCTGCCTTTTACATGGCTCTTAGGGCTCTGAATTCGTGTCCTGATGCTTACACAGCAAGTGCTTTACCAAATGAGCCATTTACTAGCATGCTAATGATTTCTTTAAGCAAATTTCCACCTCATTTCCTCTTCTCTGTGTGGAACTTTCATAATGCACATACTGGACAGTTTGAGGGTACTCCATTAAGTCAGTTAAGATGTTATCACTCTTTTTAGTTGCTCTTTTTCTTTTAGTTCTTACTAGATCATTTCAGACCACCTGATTTAAATTTGTAGCCCTTCCTTTGCTTGATGAAGCTTGAATCTACTGTGGAATCACCACAGTAAAAATTTCAGTGCATTTATTATATCTGTCACTGTCTTAGGATTTTCCTGCTGTAAACAGACACCATGACCATGTCAAGCCTTATAAAGGACAACATTTAATTGGGGCTGGGTTATAGGTTCAGGGGTTCAGTCCACTATCAAAGTTGGGGCATGGCAGCATCTAGGTAGAATCGGTGCAGGAGGAGCTGAGAGTTCTACATCTTCATCTGAAGTCTGCTAGGAGAACACTGGCTTCCTAGCAGCTAGGATAGGGCTCTTATAGCCCACACCCACAGTGACACACCTACTCCAACAGGGTCACACCTAATAGTGCCACTTCCTGGGCCAAGCATATACAAACCACCATATTCACTTATAAATCTGCTTGGTTCTTTTAAGTAAGTTTTATCTTAGTTGATATTTTCATTTTCCCATGCAATATCTTCTTGCGCTTATAAAGCAACTTTATGACAGCTGCTTTTTCTTGTCAATCTCTGTACTTCTGTTTCCTTAGGACTTATCAATCGATTTAATTGGCTCTTTAGTTAAGCCATGTGTCTGTTTCTGTGTGCATTTTTGTAACTTTGGATGAACTTTGTGCACTTGGTAAGACTGTTTCTTCTCCCAGACTAGCTTCCAAATGAAGACTCTCAAGAATAAACGAGCACAGAGACTTTGGGGCCTCAAAAATCTCCTTTGGAGGATATAAACTTCTGAGTCATGTGACTAGCCTTTTGAGATGAAAAAATATCTTTTTAAGTCAGGATGATATAGTCTCTGAACATTCCCTGGTTGTAAAGTACGAGGTCTCCTCCTTGCTTTCTCTTGTTCTCAACAACATCCAAAGTAGGCTTGCTTTCTTTGAGATGGCATAGTTCAGCTTTCAGTGGAAGCTGGAGGACTGAACTAATGGCTTCATTCCTCTTTCTAACTCTTGCAGAAAAGCTGAGAGTTGAGTGTCTAATCCTGATCACAACCTCTAGGGTGCCATGGGTTCTCTGTGCTCATTGTCTCCCTTGTTGCTTGGATTCAGCAGTCCCTACCCATCAGGCCATGCTGGTTCTTTCCAAGAGCGTGGTTATGTTAAGACAGAAATCAGCCTTCTAGCAGTTCTGGCTCCACTTCTCTAACTCTGTCCTGAAAAAGCTGTGCACCAACCCCTGACATAGAGCTGTGGTGGCCTGACAAAGAGTAATCATGGGTAAAGTGAAAGAGATTTTTTTTTTTTAAAGACAGGGTTTCTCTGTGTAGCCCTGGCTGTCCTGGAACACACTCTGTAGAGCAGGCTGGCCTCAAACTCAGAAATCAGCCTGTCTCTGCCTCCCAAGTGCTGGGAGTAAAGGCGTGCGTCCGCAATGCACACTGGCTGAAAGAGATTTTTTTACTTGCTTCATTTTAGTATGACTTTTTGGTTAGGATGTATTGTGTACTGTAACTTCTTATCTGGCCTCTGGAGTTCCTATAAGGGTATACTGGCTAGTATATTGAGTTAGTGTCTTTGTTGGGGAATGAGGTCTCAGAGTTCCTATTCTCCCAGTTTGATTTTTTTCGCTGGTCTTTTTATTGCCTTCCAGTGTGTTTGTCTGGATTCCTTAAGGAGAAATATACCATTCTATGCTCTGGAATGAACTAGACTTAGAGAAGATGCTTAATTACTTAATAAAGAAAACAATTCACTTTAATGTGTTTTAAACCTTTCATGCTTCACTGAAGATAGTATACCAGCGTTAGAGTCCATTCTCAGGCAAAACTTGTCTTAATGAACTGGTTTTTGCAGAACTCCAAATACATATCCCAAAAATACTACTTTGTCTTAACACTGCAAGATGTATATATGTTTATAGTGTTAAAAATGCTGACATATATTTTTTTAAAATTATAAACCCCAAACTATAGAAACTTCATTCATATTCCAGGCATAGTCAAAGCCATCTTCTCAAAATGCTCCAAGGCACAATAAATAGTTCCTCTATCTGTCAGACATTTAACAAGCCCCATTTTGTGCTGAGCACTCATCTTATAGAGTCTCTGCTATCTCGTCATTTCCTTTCTTCTCAACTGCAGGCTTCTAGGATAAGGACTTGGGCTAAAAATTCTGTAACTGTGTCATGTGAACAGTACTAAAGAAGTAACCGAAATGAAATGTATGAGTACTAGAGGAAATTCCAAACAGTCAGAAGGTAGAAAATGTCTTCTAGCTGAGTAGTACTCCATTGTGTAAGAATGAATTTATGAAATTCCTAGGCAAATGGATGGACCTGGAGGGCATCATCCTGAGTGAGGTAACCCAATCACAAAAGAACTCGCACAATATGTACTCACTGATAAGTGGATATTAGCCCAGAAATTTAGAATACCCAAGATATAAGATACAATTTGCTAAATGCATGAAACTCAAGAAGAACGAAGACCAAAGTGTGGACACTTTGCCCCTTCTTAGAATTGGGAACAAAACACCCATGGAAGGAGTTACAGAGACACAGTTTGGAGCTGAGATGAAAGGATGGACCATCTAGAGACTGCCATATCCGGGGATCCATCCCATAATCAGCTTCCAAACGCTGACACCACTGCATACACTAGCAAGGTTTTGCTGAAAGGACCCAGATATGGCTGTCTCTTGTGAGACTATGCCGGGGCCTGGCAAACACAGAAGTGGATGCTCACAGTCAGCTATTGGATCACAGGGCCCCCCCAATGGAGGAGCTAGAGAAAGTACCCAAGGAGCTGAAGGGATCTGCAGTCCTATAGGTGGAATAACAATATGAACTAACCAATACCCTCCCGGAGCTCGTGTCTAGCTGCATATGAATCAGAAGATGGCCTAGTTGGCCATCAGTGGAAAGAGAGGCCCATTGGTTGTGCAAAATTTATATGCCTCAGTACAGGGGAACACCAGGGCCAAGAAGTGGGAGTGGGTGGGTAGGGGAGTGGGTGGGGGAGCGTGTGGGGGACTTTTGGGATAGCATTGGAAATGTAAATGAAATAAATACCCAATTAAAAAATAAATAAAAAAAGAAAATGTCTTCTAAGGCATTTGGATTTATCAAGAACCAGGAAAACTGAAGTGCCTGATAATTAAGTGTCTTATAAATTCTACCAAGTCACAATTAGCTTCTTTTATCCATTTTTCTTTCACTCCCGAATGATCTGTTGGTGACTACTCTTTATCCCATATTTAAGGAGTTTTAGTTAGTGATCCATATTTTAGTTATACATACATGAAAACCATTTACCAAGAATGAGAAATGCTCTAAAATTCTCAAATTATTGCCAGAAACATGAGGTCACCACCAGCATCCATCCCAAACTAGGAAACACACCCTTTCAGTGCTGCAAAAGCAATCATAGAACTGGACAACTGACAGGTATAATATCACAGGCCTAAAATTAACAGAAATAATAAGTATAAAAAAGGAGAGCTAAAATGTGTTTTAAAAAACTTATGTTCCTGGATCGAAACTGAGGAAAGTGTACAGAGTAGAATAAACACATGATGTGATAAAAACTATTACTGCAAAATCAAAAGACTTTCTGAATGATCACAAGCAAGAGAATATTCAAAGGAAATAAGGTACATAAGATCTTGGCTGGTATTGAACAGATGATAGCTATTACAAGAAGCTTAGAGCCAGCTCATGTGTCTTTTGTGATGGATCAGGTAGAATTACTGCCTTCTTCCACAGTTGCACAGCTCTCTGCAAAGAATGTCATCTCACCATTTCTATATGATAAGTTAAAGTCTGTGATTCCCCCAATTCAACACAGACCTGAAAGTCCTCTACTGTATGTGTGTTGGGGGCCTCATTTCAGCTGGTGTATGCTGTTTGGTGGTCCAGTGTTTGAGAGATCTTGGAGGTCCAGATTAATTGAGACTGATTGGGAAAATAGCTTCAGGATTTCATGTAGAAGATGCTCTTATGTGTAAATTACAGCTGCAGAATGCAGAGGAAAGAAAGAAGGGAGCCAAGGCATGGCATTTAAGGAAAGCAATTAGGACACAGGGAGTAGAAGCAAGTTGGCTCTGGGAAATCTCCTGTGTTGTAAACCTGCAATGCCAATACCTGAGGGGCTTAGAAACCACATCAGGAAACTTCTGGTCCCAGGGTTTCAAAGACTGCAGTTGACAGACCTAAACCTTTAGCTATTACAATGAGCTTACCTCATTTAACATCTGGGAACAGAGGTAAAATTTAAGGTGACAGCTGGCTGCTTGTTCACATCATATGTAAGTTTTCCCTTTTTGACGAAGGCATTTCCTAAATTTTAAGTGTAAATGGCCACAAAAGCATCCTTTTAAACCAGGTCCTTTGACACATGCTGGTGAGAGGCACTGAGGTTCTTTTAGTTTTCTCTTTCTGACACCCACTCCTGTAGCTGTGCAGGTTTGACATTAGGTCCACTTGATTCCAGAGCCAAGTTTAATGTGTAAATCTGTGTCCTTCACAAGTGTTACATTCCTATTACTCATTAAATATTAGAACTTAGAAGGCTCTGACACAAAATATTCAAATAACTGAGAGATTTCACTTCCAGTTCCTATTGTGTGTTTGTAACCATCTTCATATCCCTTGCCTCCCCCTCATCCCTCGCTTTTAACCTTGACAGTAAATAGGCTGGATTCTTAGTTCTGGCCGGAGAACAATTTCTCAAATCTTAACAGCTTCTTATTTAAGGTACTAATATTACATACCGTCAATTGGTGTATCAGGAGGTCCATTAAGAAGGTAATCTTGTTACTAAACAGAACATCAGTGCAGTTTTCTGAGCAGTTATTGCAGGCGAGGCTGTAAACATTGATTGCATTGCAGAGAGACCTGACAGAAAGGAAACACCATCTGTAAAACCCAAGCAACTATTCTCCCAACAGTTTAAAATACATAACATCAATGATACAGAAGGAATAGGCATGAGATGGAAGCTAGTCTACAAATCCAAGCCAAACCCAATTAGGTACAGGTCCATCACCTAGACATAAACAGTTATTTCCATAGCTAATGAATGCTATGCTCATTATTACCTAACAGTTCTTACTAAGAATGTCAATTAATTACAGGCTAGACAATGCAAACAACTTTCTAGATTTTCTGATAATGTCTTCATTTAAAACCAGACATCAACCAGGAACCTTGGCCTTTTAAATAATAACCCAGAAAAAAAGACTGCTAAATTATCTCTTGCCAGATCAGCTGGTATAGGACAAGGCAGCTGATAAAATAGGATGGAGAAACTAGAGATATTTTCCATGAGGTAAGATCTACAAATTTCTGGAAAGAGAGACCTACTCTGCTTGAAGGGGGTATGAATATGGATCTGGACCTAGGCAGATGAAGAGTTCTTTTCTAGAAGGTCCAAACTGGCCATGAGCCAAAATAGTCTAAAAAAAACTAGCCAAAAAAAAAAAAAAAAAAGGGTTACTTTAGGAGACAGACAGACACACACACACACCAAACCATGATATTAATTGTTCAAAGAAACTTTTAGAGCAATAAGTTCAACGTATATGGGACTCTCCTGAGTGTTTTGAAGCTTGGGCTTAATGTAATGCCTGTGTAATCAATGTTTATCTATTCTGGCTTGTCTGACTGAAATTCCTGCTTAGTCCTGCACACAAACTTTCTAGGAGAGTGGTTCTCAATCTCACGAGAGCTCCAAAAACCTTGGCAATAAAATTTTTCAATTCCCGGGAAGCAGCTCAGAGGGAGCCACTGACAACGGGTCTTTAGTCAAAGACGGCCCTGAACTAGGGGGGATACCTCCAGAGCTGATAGTCCTCTGGAGACCTGGGCAGAGGAGATAACAGGGCCAGAGCTGAGCTGGTCTATGTAATTCTTCAAGGTCTCACCAAATATAAGGAAACTAACATAGCAGCCAATCAAAATTGTACTAATGTCACTGCTTTGCCCACTACCAACCATATTAGAGGTTACCTAACCCTTCTGGAAAATTCCCCCAGCCCTGCATTAAAGGGGGCCTGTGAGCGCCTCTGGTCATAACCATTTTGATGAATGGTTGACCCCTGCATGCTGGTAATTTCTGCAGAATAAATGCTCTTTGCCTTTGTATACTATTTGAGTGTGGGGACTTCCCTCAGTGGTTCTTGCACCTTAACACTCCCTAATACTGCAACCCTTTCAATATAATTTCTCACGTGGTGGTGATCCCCCCACAACCATAAAATTACTTTTGTTGCTACTCTATATCTGTAATTTCTTACTGTTATGAATCGTTGTGTAAATATTTAATTTGCCAGATGGTGTTGGGTGACCCCTGTGACAGGGTTCTTTGGCCCCCAAAAGGGTTGCAACAAACAGGTCGAGAAGAGTTGTTGAGACATTTGTTTAATTGTGACCTGTCAATCAACAGCATCAATATTACCTGGGAACTTTAAGAAATGCAAATTGCCAAGCTCCACTGCATACCCAGAAATAGAAATTTGTGTCTTAATAAAAAATATGCAGCCAATGATAAGAGCAACAGATCTTAGAAACACCATGTGAGCATTCATTCATTCATTCATTCATTCAATCATCCATTAGTCATATACTGATATGCCATACACTGTGTAATGCATATAACACAAGTAAATGTCACAGAGCTAATGCTTTACTGGGAAAACCGGTGGTGAGGAGAGCCCCTGTTTTAATTATGTTTGATGCAGTTGGACCTGAGCACAGAATTGATGGGTCTCTGGAAGTTGATTACAGTTGAGCTACTACTCAAGAGTAGAGCTACAGGAACCAGATGCTTCTAGGGTAGAGTCCCAGTTTATCATTTAAGATATTAGCAAATTTCTAATGTAGTACTTATAATCTATTTCACATGTTTAAAAACAAGATAATATTTAAGCTTTCTATGATTGTTGTGAGAATTAAATGACATAATAAAGTACTTAGGGCACTACTTAATAATTAGTAGGACTCATGATTATTAATGTTATTACTGTTATTTGATTACAAGAGTAAGACTGCATTTGTTTTTCCATAAGGTTAAAACAGGTATTTATGTGGGTGGGTGGGTCGGGGTATACCTTCATAGAAGCAGGAGGAGAGGGGATGGGGTAGGAGGCTTCGGGGGGGGGGGGGAATTGGGAAATTGAAATGTAAAGAAATAAAATACTCAATAAAAACAGGTGTTTATGATTATAAAAATAATTATATTTGAGAAGGTGACATACAAAGAAACAGCAAAAAAACTGTTATGAAATTGCCATTCTTTCTCTACTGTTGTTAAGTATTTCCCCGTTAACACTTAGTGTCTTCTATAACACTAAGTTCGAATTTTTAAGAAGAGAATCAGAATCTTACTGAGAAGCACAAAGCACAGAACAGAAAGCAAGAACTGTCCTGGCTGAGGTGGAAGATGGAAGATTCTCCTTCTCAGAGAATCTGAAGGTTTCCACAGACACATTCTCTTAGAATACAGGGGAAATTACTGCACTAAGTGCCAGCTAAAGTTTTGCCTGGTAGTTTCTGAGTAGTTAAGAACAATCACAGAATATCAGTATGGGCAACATCAGTAGAGATCATCCTAAAGTGACATCAGATGGACCAGTGCCCAGGGGTTTCTGTTATCACTGTTTTGGGAGTCAGTGTCAGAAATCTCCCAAGACTTTTCTGAGTCATGTCCTTTGTGCGTTCCTTCCCCAAAAAGAACAAACTCAAAAATGCATAATTTTAATAATACTGAACCATGTCTTATCCTATGGATATAAAAATTTAGTTTAACCAATCTCTATCGTGTCTAACTTTCAGTAGCATAAACAATGTCTTTTTGTGAGAAGTCTTTGCTGTAAACTGCTGGAGAAAAGCTTCAGATGACTTACACAGAAAAACCGACAGGTAGACTCTATACCCATAAAAGAATCTGGAGAATGCTTCTATGTCTGATACCCACGTCAAACACTACAGAACTGGCCTAAACAAGCAAAACAAATCCAGAATGTGAGCAGGCATGATAGACCTCACCTTGACTGTGTTTGTGGACTTTACAAACAGTAGCTTCCAACTCTTAGAGTCTGGATATCCCTGCTTTACTAATTAGCTCCAGGGTAAGGGTCTGGCTTTAGGCCTCAATCACCTACCTTCACAGACACATGAAGTCTGGGAGCAAACGCCTGCTTGCTTCTTTCATATTTGCTGATTGTGATAAAATGGGTAAAAGGAACGGAATGTTTTTAAGGTTTTCAAGCATACTGCCAAATTCACACTGGCTTCCAGTAAAAAAAATTATACCAATTTTTACTGTGAGAAAGGCACCTTTCCCACACTTCATTTTATAGCTAATACTGGCTACATCTTCATTAATTTCATAGTAAACTAAATGTTACTCTGTTTTTGTTTTTATTTTAAAAATAATCATATAACACACAACATAACATGTTTTTTATGGCGTCTTCCCACATGGTTGTTCTTCGAGCCTGTCCCCTGCCTGCATGCTGGTACTCTTCTACCCCTGCTGGCCAATGTCCTTTTTCACTTTCATGTAACACATGCTTTATTACACATCCCAAGAGACTGAGCTTCCTCATGGGGCCCTTTCTAGTTTCAGGATTTATACACATTCACATATTCATATTATAAAGCCAGCATCCACAAATTAAAGAAATATGCAATATTTGTCTTTCTGAGTCTGGACTTTACTTAACAACATTCAGATCCATCAAGTTTTGGGCAATATTAATATTGAATTTTTGTTGATGGTCTAATAAAATGCATAGTGTGTAATATGTACTACATTTTCTTTGCTCATTTATCAGTTGATGAAAAATCTATGCTGATTTCCTTGTTTGTTTTTTTGCTTTCATTTATGATTTAAAAGTACTTTCAAATTATAAAATTAGGCAATTACTCAAATGTATGTTTTTAAAGTTATCACTAAGTGATAATTTTATGGTTTTCATAATTAATTCTTTCAGTTCGCTGCAAATTTATTTTGGTGTGATGTATAAAATAGGAGCTTCAAGTTATTTTAACACTACTGATGTGAGTGACTATACTGCCATAAATTTATTTCCAATGACACACATGGAGAATACATTCCCCGGTTTCTTTGTCTAATTGATAATTGTCTTTGTGTTAATACTGTAGTGTTTACTACATTACACAAGTTAATGGCAGGGTTATTGTAATAATAAAAACTACTGAAAACCCTGCTGCGGCGCTGCAATGAGTTGCAGTGCTTCAGAACTATTCCGGAGACGCTTTTGCTATTTATGTTTTTTATAACCCCGATTTTATTATTTATTTGTGTTTTATTTAATCAAATTCACACAGCTTGTTATGGATTTTTGGTTAACAATTAAGAAGCACAAAGAAATACACATATATAAAAGAGTGTAACTTCTTTTAATGTCCTCTGTGCTCCCGAAGAAAATCTCTTCTTTGATAAAGAAGAATGAGCATCTAAACAGCCTTATGCTCACATAACTTGTTTAAGAAACTATGTTTTAATGAGCAAGAAAGGGAGAGAGAATCAAAACTCTCAGGGTGAGAAAAAACTTGGGTATGCAGTGAACTTACTTGAAAGACAATCTTTATTTGAAGAGCACCTGGTTTAGAGTGCACACTGCTCAGAACCCAGCTTGGGTGGTCTGTCCAGCAGCCCTCTCTGTAATTTTAAATGTGAATGACTTGAAGTACTCTTTGACATCAAACAGAAAGCCCCAAGTTTTCAAAGTATCTTCTCATGGCATATCCTGTCAAGATTTCACTCTGGTGGTGGCAAGATTCTAAGATACAGATTTTCTTGCCCCAAATATACTTATGAACAAATTTCTTTTGCCAGAAATTTTATTTTCACTGAACATGTTTCCTCTTCAAAACAGAGGACAGAAAAAAGCATCATGAGATCATGCCTTTTAGTGAGAGGTGTAGGCTCCTACACTTATTTTGCATGTTAAAAAAAAGAAGAAGATGATTATAGCATACAACTAAAGTACATACTTAGTACATTAAGAGTCACTTAAGTACTTAAGTGTAGGTCCTGACACAATAGCAGTAGGGTACTTCAACACTCCACTTTCATATCAAAGACGTCCAACAAACTGAAAATCAGCAATGAAGTATCAGAGCTAAATTATACTGTAGATCAAATGAATATAGCAGGTATCTATAGAATATACTGCTTAACAGACAGAGAATACATATTTTTTCTTAAAAGCAGGTAGAACCTTCTCTCTACAACTGATCACACGGGAGGTCATAAAGCAACCTTTAACAAATACACAGAACAAATAACAGAACAAAACTAATTTTTAACCTACCAAAGGTACCATGGAGTAGAACTAGAAATCAGTAGCAAGAGAAAACTCAGAAACCACACAAAGATTTTTACAAATTTATTCTTTAATCTTTTTTTAACAGTCCAGACCTTATCCCCTTCCTGGTGCACCCTCTGACTGTTCCACATCCCATACCTCCTCCCCCATCAAGAGGATGTCCCCATCCCCACACCCCACCGTACTAAACCTCCACACTCCCTGGGGCCCCAAGTCTCTCAAGGGCTAGGTACATCTTCTCTGACTGAGTCCAGACCCAGAAGTTCTCTGCTGTATGTGTTGGGGGGGGGGTTAATATCAGCTGGTGTGTGCTGCCTGGTGGTGGCTCAGTGTCTGAGAGATCCCAGGGCTTCAGGGTAGTTTAGACTGTTGGTCTTCTATAGGGTTGCCCTCCTCCTCACAGGAAAGGGCAGAGGGAGAAAGGGACCTGGGTGGGAAAGGGGACAGGGAGGGGAAGAGGGGAACATTATTAGGTATTGGGGTGGGAAACAAAACTGAAGCCCTGAGGGCTAGCAGAAAGAATGGAAACAGGAATCCTCGAGAGATGGGGTGGTGGTGGTGGTACTCTAGAATGTACCAGGGACCTGGGAGTGAGACTCTCAGGACTCAAAGGGAGAGACCTTAAATGAAATGTTTTAGAGTGGGGAGAGAGAACTTGTAGAGCCCACCTCCAGCAGAAAGACAAGGCATCAAGTGGAGGTATGGGGTTGCTATCCCACAGCCAAAACTCTGACCCAGAATTGTTCCTGTCTGAAAGAAATTGAAGGGATAATGCTGGGGCAAAAATGGAGAGGAGCCTGAGGATAAGGAGGTCTAGTGACAGGCCCAAATTAGGATCCAGCTCAGGGGTAGGCCTCAAGCCTTGACAATATTACTGGTGCTATGGTGTGCTTACAAACAAGGGCCTAGCATGACTGCCCTCCAAAAGGCCCAACAAGCATCTGAAAGAGTCAGATGTAGATATTTACACCAAACCAATGGACATAAGCTGCTGACCCCTGTGGTTGAATTAGGAAAAAGCTGAAAGAAACCATACAAAGATATGGAGAAAGAACACTTATGGATCAAGAGGGAATCACTGAAGAAATAAAAAAGGAAGTTTAAAAATTCCTAGAATCTGGTAAGCATAGTGACAAATAACTTTAATGTTAGCACAAGTAGAGGAAGGTGGATCTCTGAATTCAGGGCCAGCTTGGTATATAGAGAAAATTCCAGAAGGCTATGTAGTGAAACCCTGCCTTAATCAAAAATCCAACGATTAAAAAAAAAAAAAGATAGCATTATCTTTTCTTAGAACCCCTGGGCTAAGAAACAGTCAAGGCAGTCCTAGGCAGAAACTTCTCAGCTGTAAATACTCACATTAAAAACATTAGCAAGATCTCAAATTAATAATGTAATGATGAACCTAAGGCTCTAGGAAAATAAAAAAACCAAAACTAGAGGAATTAATGAATTAAAGAGAATATACAGTATCAATGAAGTAAGAATTAATCTTAAAAATTAGTAACACACACACACACACAGACAGACGAGAGAGAGAGACAGAGAGAGACAGAGAGACAGAGACAGAAAGACAGAGAGGAGCAAGATGGGGAGGATAAGGAAGAGGATGAGGACAGAGGAGGGGCAGGAGGAGAAAGAGGAAGAAGAGGAAAAGGAAGAAGAGAAGGAGGAGGGAGAGGAAGAGGAAGAGGAGGAGGAAGAGGAAGAGGAGGAGGAGGGAGAGGAGGAAGAGGAATAGTTAAACCCAACTTAAATCAAATAACTGAAAAGAGAGTTGTTAAAACAGACTCCAGGACTCCAGTGAAGTCCAGAAAATCAAACTTTGAATACTTTGAAAGCTTACATTTTAAAAAGCTGAAAAATAGAAGTATTAGAGAAATTTATAAACTCACATCACCTACTAAAATTAAATTCAGAAGATATAAACAACTTAGACTATTAACAAGCAAAAAGAGTGAAGCAGCAATTCAGTCCCTATGCAAAGAAAAGCTCAGGGCCAGATGTAGCCACTACGTAATCTATTAAACACATAAGGAAGCTCTAACACCTTAAACTGTTTTATAAAATCAAAGGGAAGGAACATTACCAAATTCATTATATGAGGCCTAAGCTACCCTGATGTTAAAACTGGGTCAAGACTTTACAAGAAAACAATCTACAGAGTAATGTCCCTGATGAATATATATGTCAACATTCTCATATATGTGCATCTATATTTATTTCTAAATGTGTAGATCTTAAAAGAAGTTATGCCATTTGGGTTGATAATGTTTCTCACACAAGGCAGAGACTAACAGAAACTCAGTTCCAGGCACAAGAAACTTCCTTTTGAGTTGTTTGGTCAGGGTTATCCAACAGATACCCCAAAGAATATAGGGTTTGGCTGTTGCCCATAATTGTGTCCCAGAGGTGGAAGATAGTAAATCTCTATTGTTGAAGTCACCACAAACTTTGGACACAGAACTCATGATATTCCATCTCGATCTGACCTGAAAGCTTCCTGCCTGAGGTCTAGCATTTATGGTGCCAGAAGGTGCTATGCAAACTGTCAAGAGGATGTGAAGTCTATGAACTACAACAATTACTAGCATGCCAAGAAAGGCCTAAAGGTGCAAAGGTGGAACTCGTATCTTGGCAGTAACCGGAAGTTGTCTAATTGGAATTGAGGCCTGCTCAACAAAAAGGAAATCATGCTTGGTACTGTATACCAACCACCAATGGCTAATATGCTTGTGGATCTTAGAAAAAAGTTACTGTCGATTTACGAGACCAGTTTAATATCTAACTCCTTTCAAAACGTATCTATAGATCTGTATATGTGCAGTTGCCTCTTCAAAAAAGCTTCTATTTGCAAATATGGAGAGACTTACGGTAAAGCATAACTGACCAATATACAAAGATCAACTTATCTTAGGGTGCCCAGGCCCAGTTGACAGAGCTGTAACACAACTCTTACATCCATGGCTCAGAAACACCACAGAGGAAAGGCAGAATGATTGTAAGAGCTAGAAGACCAGAGACTCGGAAGTGAGACTGTATCTCTTAGAAGTGACAAGGAAGGGTCACTAATGATATCTCAACAATACGACTGCCTAAGTAAGACCTGAACAAAGACAATACAAACAAACATACTAAATAGAAGACAAAAATCTCATGGGGTCTCATCCCCAAACAAAGAATGGCAGGCAGGTAACTAATGAATGCTAAGAGGGAGAACTAGTCTCTCCCAGGGATGAGCCCCTTAAGTGGTTATCCAATACCAAGTGGTAAGCCCTGAAATCCTATACAAACAAGCAACACTGAACAAACTCAGCAGGTTGTATTAGAAGGACAAAATAAAAGGGGGAAATGATGTAAAATTATGCTTTAATTAAAATAAAAAATTCTCAAAAAAACCCCTCAAAATCAGATTCAAGAGCACATAAAGAACATCATACAAGAGGACAGGTTGGTTTCATTCCAGGGATGAAAGCTTGGTTTAACATATGGAAATCAATAAAGTAATACACTATCTAAACAAATTTAAGGACACAAATCAAACAATCACTCCAACAAATGTAGGCAAGGCATCTGACAAAGTTCAATGTGCCTTCATGATAAAAATCCTGAAAAATATTAGGATCACACAGACCATGTTTTAACATAATAAAGGCACACAACAAACTTCTAGCAATCATACTAAATGGGGAAAACCAGAATCAGACCAGAGTACCCACTCTCAATTTTCATTCAAAATAGTAACCAACTCTTAGGTGGAGTAATAAGGCAAGAGAAATATGTAGAAGTAATACAAGTACAAAAGGAAGTAGTCAAACTACCCTGATTTGTAGATACCATGAGACTGTAACTAAGAGGCCTTACAGGTTTCACCAGAGAGTTTTTAGATATAAACACTGTTAGAAAACTTACAAGGTATGAAATTAACTTGCAAAAATTAGTATTTTTTCTGTATGATAATAACAAAATTGTTAAGGACAAAATTAGCTGATATGACACATACACAGCAACTTCAAAAAAACATGAAATACCTAGGAATACACCTAAGCAAGGAGGTAAAAGACCTTTACAATCAAAGCTTCAATACACTGGGAAAAAAATAAATTGTAAAAGATATTCAGATGACAGAAAGACGCCGAAAGAGCTTGTACTAGAATTAATACCATGAAAACTAGGTATATCACCAAATGTAATCTACAGAGTCAATGAAATTTCATAAAATCTCAAATGACATTCTTCACAGAACTACAAAATATCCTAAAATTAGTGTAGAAACACAAGGATCAAGGATAGCCAAAGCAATCCTAAGTAGAAAGAATAAATAATACTGGAGCTACCACAATATTTGATTTCAAATTATTCTTTTTTTTTGGTAGATTTTTTTATTAGATATTTTCATCATTTACATTTCAAATGCTATCCCCTTTCCTAGTTTTTTCTCCAAAAATTCCCTATACCCTCCCTCCTTCCCCTGCTCCCCAACCCACGCACTCTCGCTTCCTGGCCCTGGCATTCTCCTATACTGCGGCCTAGAATCTTGTCAAGACCAAGGGCCTCTCCTCCTACTGATGACCAACTAGGCCATCCTCTGCTACATATGCAGCTAGACACATGAGCTCTGGGGGTACTGGTTAGTACGTATTGTTGTTACTCCTATAGGGCTGCAGACCCCTTCTGCTCCTTGGATACTTTCTCTAGCTCCTTCATTGGGGACCTTGTGTTCCATCCAAGATGACTGTGAGCATCTGCTTCTGTATTTGCAAGGCACTGGCATGGCCTCACAAGAGACAGCTATATCAGGGTACTCTCAGCAAAATCTTGTTGGCATATGCAATAGTGTCTGGGTTTGGCGGTTGTTTATGGGAGGGATGTCCAAGTGGGGCAGTCTCTGGATGGCCCTTCCTTCAGCCTCAGCTCAAAACTTTGTTTTTGTAACTCTTCCATGGGAATTTTTTTATTTAAACAATTTTTTATTAGATATTTTCTTTATTTATAATTCAAATGCTATCCCAAAAGTCCCCTATACCCTCCCCCAACCCTGCTCCCCAACCCACCCACTCCCACTTCTTGGCCCTGGCACTCCCCTGTACTGGGGCATATAGTGTTTGTAAGACCAAGGACCTCTCTTCCCAATGATGGCCAATTAGGCCATCTTCTGCTACATATGCAGCTAGAGACACGAGCTCTGGGAGGTACTGGTTAGTTCATATTGCTGTTCCACCTATAGGATTGCAGACACCTTTAGCTCCTTGGGTGCTTTCTCTAGCTCCTCCATTGGGGGCCCTGTGTTCCATCCAATAGATGACTGAGAGCATCCACTTCTATATTTGCCAGACACTGGCATAGCCTCACAAGAGACAGCTATATCAGGGTCATGTCAGCAAAATGTTGCTGGCATATGCAAGAGTATCTGGGTTTGGTGGCTGATTATGGTATGGATCCCCAGGTGGGGCAGTCTCTGCATGGTCCTTTCTTCTGTCTCAGCTCTGAACTTTGTCTCTGTAACATCTCACATGGGTATTTTTTTCCCTATTCTAAGGAGGGACAAAGTATCCACACTTTGGTCTTCCTTCTTCAGTTTCATGTGTTTTGCAAATTGTATCTAGGGTATTCTAAGTTTCTGAGCTAATATCTACTTATCAGTGAGTGCATATCATGTGAGTTCTTTTGATTGGGTTACCTCACTCAGGATGATATCCTCCAGATGCATCCATTTGACTAAGAATTTCATAAATTCTCTGTTTTTAGTAGCTGAGTAGTACTCTATTGTGTAAATGTACCACATTTTCTGTATCCATTCCTGTTGAGGGACATCTGGGTTCTTTCCAGCTTCTGGCTATTATAAATAAGGCTACTATGAACATAGTGGAGCATGTGTTATTACAAGTTGGAACATCTTCTAGATATCTGCTCAGGAGAGGTATTGCTGGATCCTCTAGAAGTACTATGTCCAATTTTCTGAGGAACCGCCAGACTGATTTCCAGAGTGGTTGGTTGTACAAGCTTGCAATCCCACCAACAATGGAGGAGTGTTCCTCTTTCTCCACATTCTCGCCAGCATCTGCTGTCACCTGAATTTTGATCTTAGTCATTCTGACTGGTGTGAGGTGGAATCTAAGGGTTGTTTTAATTTGCATTTCCCTGATGATTAAGGATGTTGAACATTTTTTCAGGTGCTTCTCAGCCATTTGGTATTCTTCAGTTGAGAATTCTTTGTTTAGCTCTGAACCCCATTTTTAATGGGGTTATTTGAATTTCTGGAGTCCAATTTCTTGAGTTCTTTGTATATATTGGATATTAGTTCCCTATCAGATTTAGGATTGGTAAAAATTCTTTGCCAATCTGTTGGTGGCCTTTTTGTCTTATTGACAATGTCTTTTGCCTTACAGAAGCTTTGCAGTTTTATGAGGTCCCATTAGTTGATTCTCAATCTTACAGTACAAGCCATTGGTGTTCTGTTCAGGAATTTTTTCCCTGTGCCCATATCTTTGAAACTTTTCCATACTTTCTCCTCTATAAGTTTTAGTGTCTCTGGCTTATGTGGAGTTCCTTGATCCACTTAGACTTGAGTTTTGTACAAGGAGATAAGAAAGGATCAATTTGCATTCTTCTACATGACAATCGCCAGTTGTGCCAGCACCATTTGTTGAAAATGCTGTCTTTTTTTTTTCCCCCCCACTGTATGGTCTTAGCTCCCTTGTCAAAGAGCAAGTGACCATAGGTGTGTGGGTTCATTTCTGGGTCTTCAATTCTATTCAATTGATCTGTCTGTCACTGTACCAGTACCATGCAGTTTTTAATCACAATTTCTCTGTAGCACAGCTTGAGGTCAGACATGGTGATTCCCCCAAAGGTTCTTTTATTGTTGAGGATAGGTTTGCTATCCTAGGTTTTTTATTTTTCCAGATGAATCTGCAAATTGCCCTTTCTATCTCAGTGAAGAATTGGGTTGGAATTTTGATGGGGATTACATTGAATCTGTAGATTGCTTTTGGCAAGATAGGCATTTTTACTATATTAATCCTGCCGATCCATGAGCATGGGAGATCTTTCCATCTTCTGAGATCCTCTTCAATTTCTTTCTTCAGAGACTTGAAGTTCTTATCATATAGATCTTTCACTTCCTTAGTTAGAGTCACACCAAGGTATTTTATATTCTTTGTGATTATTGTGAAGGGTGTTGTTTCCCTAATTTCTTTCTCAGCCTGTTTATCCTTTGTATAGAGAAAGGCTGCTGATTTGTTTGAGTTAATTTTATAACCAGCTACTACACTGAAGCTGTTCATCAGGTTTAGGAGTTCTCTGCTGGAATTTTTAGGGTCACTTATATATACTAGTAGATATATATACATACTAAGGCAGCTGGTAGATTCTAGCTGACTTAGTTTAATGAGAAAGCCCAAGGCTAATGACAGAACCTGACTTAAAAAACAAGGTGGACAGAGCCTGAGGAATGACACTGGAAGTTGATTTCTGGTTTGTGCATCCCTGTACATACATACTCACAGACAAATGAAAGATCACACACACACATACACACACACACACACACACACACACACACACACACACACACACTTTCTAAACAAGATCCCATTATTACTTGAAAAAAAATCCCACAAATTGATCTCATGAAATTGATGTTTCTGTATTGCCAAAGTAAAGAATTAGCCTACAGAATGGAATTTTTTTTCCCTTAAAGGATTCACATCTAAATATATAAAGGGTAGCAAAATATAGACATCAAATCATTAATTCCAAAAAAACCCCTAATGAACTGAATATAGTTCTCAGAAGAAACAAAATACAATGGTTAGTAAGTATTTGAAAAAGTGTTCAACATCCTTAGCCATCAAGAAAATAAAAATTATGATTTGCAATTTTAAGATTCCAGTCAAGACAGCCATCATCCGGAAATAAATGATAATAATGCTTTTAAAGATGAAGGGAAAGAGGAAGGACCGTGCTTCCCTCTTGGCAGGAGTATAAACTGTTACAGAAGCTATGGAAATCAGCATGTAAGTTTCCACAAATTTAGGAGTAAACTACTGTGTGACTCCATTATTATTTCTGAGCATATATCTGAAGGAGTAAGTCAACACTATAGTTGTATATGCTTGTTGTCACTGCATAAGTCCCAAAACATAAGAAATGGAACTGGTCCATCAATTATGAATAGGTAAAGAAAATGTGGCACATATATACAATGAAATTTTATGTACCTATAAAGAAAAACGAAATAATGACATCTGTAGGAAAGCAATGATAGACATCGTTATGTTAAATGACAAAGTCAGGGTCAAAAAGGCAGATATTGCTTTTTTCTCATATCACTAAATGTGTGTATGTGGGTTTGTATGTGTGTGTCTAGGTATCAAAAGGTATTGTAAAAACAGAGGAAGAGATCTTATAGAAGAGGAAAGAAGACAGAGCATGTATGATATGAAAGCTATAGGAGGGACAATCTGAGGGAAATTGGACCATTAAGACAGCGTTGGAGGATGCCAGAGGCAATGGTAAAGAGAGATCAGTAAGAATAAAATATGCATCTGTGCAAATATCACGACAAATTCATTATTTTCTATGGTAAGTTAAAAAATTAAAATGATGTTTTTTCTAATTAGAAACATTGTAGAGTTCTTGTTTTATTGATACCTTGTAAATAAGATGTCTTACTAGCAAGAAACTAAGAAAGAATGATGCTAAAAGTTAAACATTCAAAGATTGTCAATTTTGACATTTTTACAACAGAGAATTTAGATTTGGTGAGTTTTTACTGAAATTGATAAATCTAACAGATCAGAGTATTTGTTGTGGATGAAAGGTTAGCATTTCTACCATTTGGCCTGTTTTTTTCTTTTAAGTTACTTTTAAAAATCGTATTTGTTTTCCATGTTCCACCATATAAGTATGGTCAAAGGACAACTTGTGGGAGCCTTTTCTGTCTTCTACCATGTGGGTTTCAGAGATCAAACTCAGGCAGGCAGTCAGACAGATTGCCCACACCCTGTTTAAGCTAGTATAAACCCACACTGCCTCTCTCCTTACCTTGCTCTATCCTTCAAGATCCTTTGATACTTAAGAGTGAGGGGGCCAATGGATGACTTAAAACACCCAAACAACCAACTATTCATGAAGGTTTTTTTTCCAGGATATTAATCCTGTCTGTTTACTAATCAACTTTCACTACATCAATGTTAATATTGTACTACATATATAATAAAAGATAAAATGTCAATGAAATTAAAATTAACTTTAAAATAATTTTCCTAACTATAATGATTCCTCAGAGCAAGAAAATTTCAACTAGATGTGATATTTCAAAAGTTTTTGTCTTAAACTCATTAGGTACATACAGAATAGCCAATTTTAGTATTCCATAGGGAAAATTTTAATTTTAGATGAAAAATCATATATAATTAAAGCACTGATTTAATAATTCTTTCTCTATTTCCTCAAATTAACCTCTAACTTAGAAAGTTTTATGTTTGGACTACAGAAGCTACATAGCTTCTGGGACGGGCAGAAGTGACACAGCTTCTGGGACAGACGCCCATTTTGGCCTACAGGCATTCGGGAACCTTCCCCGCCAGAGGAGGGTGTCCACCCCACCCAGGAGGGCTCTGCCAGAACACCTTGGGGAGCCATCTTGAGTCCCGGATCCCTCAGAGACTAGTCTGCGCAGGTGAGAGTGCGGACTACAGAAGTGACACATCTTCTGGGACAGGCCCTGTTTTGGGCCTTCATCTTCAGCCAGGAGGCAGGTCTGAACTCCAGATATCTGTGCACCTTCCCTGCAAGAGGAGAGCTTGCCTGCAGAGAGTACTCTGACCACTGAATCTCAGGAGAGAGCTAGACTCCCAGGTCTGCTGAGAGAGGCTAACAGAATCACAGGAGGAACAAGCTCCAACCAGAGACAGCTATAACAACTAACTCCAGAGATTACCAGATAATGAAAGGCAAACGTAAGAATCTTACTAACAGAAAGCAAGATGACTCACCATCATCAGAACCCAGCACTCCCTATTCAGCCAGTCCTGGATACCCCAACACACCCGAAAAGCAAGACCCGGATTTACAATCATATATCATGATGCTGGCATAGGACATCGAGAAAGACTTTAATAACTCACTTAAAGAAATACAGGAGAACACTGCTAAAGAGGTAGAAGTCCTTAAGGAAATACAGGAAAACACAACCAAACAGGTGATGGAATTGAACAAAACCATACAAGACTTAAAAAGGGAAGTAGAAACAATAAAGAAAACTCAACATGAGACAATGCTGCAGATAGAAACCCCAGGAAAGAAATCTGGAACCATAGATGTGAGCATCAGCAACAGAATATAAGAGATGGAAGAGAGAATCTCAGGTGCAGAAGATTCCATAGAGAACATGGGCACAACAATCAAAGAAAATGCAAAATGCAAAAAGATCCTAACTCAAAACATCCATGAAATCCAGGACACAATGAGAAGGCCAAACCTCAGGATAATAGGAGTAGACGAGAATGAAGATTTTCAACTTAAAGGGCCAGCAAATATCTTCAACAAAATTATAGAAGAAAACTTCCCAAACCTAAAGAAAGACATGCCCATGAACATACAAGAAGCCTACAGAACTCCAAATAGACTGGACCAGAAAAGAAATTCCTCCTGACACATAATAATCAGAACAACAAATGCACTAAATAAAGAGAGAATATTAAAAGCAGTAAGGCAAAAAGGTCAAGTAACATATAAAGGCAGGCCTATTAGAATTACACCAGACTTCTCACCAGAGACTATGAAAGCCAGAAGATTCTGGACAGATGTTATGCAGACCCTAAGAGAACACAAATGCCAGCCCCGGCTACTATATCTAGCAAATCTCTCAATTACCATAGATGGAGAAACCAAAGTATTCCACGATAAAACCAAATTCACACAATATCTTTCCACAAATCCAGTCCTTCAAAGGATAATAAAGGGAAAACACCAACACAAGGACGGAAACTACACCCTAGAAAAAGCAAGAAAATAATCTTTCAACAAACCTAAAAGAAGATAGTGACAAGAACAGAAGCCCAACTTTAACAACAAAAATAACAGGAAGCAACAATTACTTATCTTTAATTTCTCTTAATATCAATGGACTCAATTCCCCAATAAAAAGACATATACTAACAGACTGGCTACACAAACAGGACTCAACATTTTGTTGATTACAGGAAACCCATCTCAGGGAAAAGGACAGACATTACCCCAGAGTGAAAGGCTGGAAAACAATTTTTCAAGCAAATGGTCTGAAGAAACAAGTTGGAGTAGCCATTCTAATATCGGATAAAATCGACTTCCAACCCAAAGTTATCAAAAAAGATAAGGAGGGGCACTTCATACTCATCAAAGGTAAAATCTACCAAGATGAACTCTCAATTCTGAATATCTATGCTTCAAATACAAGGGTAGCCACTTTAGTAAAGCTCAAAACACACATCACACCTCACACAATGATAGTGGGAGACTTCAACACCCCACTCTCATCAATGGACAGATCCTGGAAACAGAAACTAAACAGAGACACATGGACACTAACAGACGTTATGAAACAAATGGATTTAATTGATATCTACACAACATTTTATCCTAAAACAAAAGGATATACCTTCTTCTCAGCGCCACATGGTACCTCCACCAAAATTGACCATATAATTTGTCACAAAACAGGCCTCAACAGATACAAAAACATTGAAATTATCCCATGCATCCTATCTGATCACCATGGACTAAGGTTGATCTTCAATAAAAACATAAATAATAGAAAGCCAACATTCATGTGGAAACTGAACAACACTCTACTCAATGATTCCTTGGTCAAGGATGAAATAAAGAAAGAAACTAAAGACTTTTTAGAATTTAATGAAAATGAAGCCACAATATACCCAAACTGATGGGACACAATGAAGGCAGTCCTAAGAGAAAAACTCATAGCCCTGAGTGCCTCCAAAAAGAAACTAGAGAGAGCATACACTAAAAGACTGACAGTACACCTAGAAGCTCTAGAACTAAAGGAAGCAAATTCACCCAAGAGGAACAGACAGCAGGAAATAATCAAACTCAGGGCTGAAATCAACCAAGTGGAACAAACCAGGAGCTGGTTCTTTGAGAAAATCAACAAGATAGATAAACCCTTAGCCAGACTCACTAGAGGGCACAGGGACAGCATCCTAATTAACAAAATCAAAAATGAAAACGGAGACATAACAACAGAACCTGAGGAAATCCAAAACATCATCAGATCCTACTACAAAAGGCTATACTCAACAAAACTAGAAAACCTGGATGAAATGGACAACTTCCTAGACAGATACCAGGTACCAAAGCTAAATCAGGATCAGATTAATGATCTAACAGTCCCATTTCCCCTAAAGAAATAGAAGCAGTCATCAATAACCAAAAAAAGCCCAGGACCAGATGGGTTTAGTGCAGAGTTCTATCAGACCTTCAAAGAAGACCTAATTCTAACTCTTCTCAAACTATTCCACAAAATAGAAACAGAAGGTACTCTACCCAATTCATTCTATGAAGCCACTATTACTCTGATACCTAAACCACACAAAGATCCAACAAAGAAAGAGAACTTCAGACCAATTTCACTTATGAATATCGATGCAAAAATAATCAATAAAATCCTCGCAAACCGAATCCAAGAACACATCAAAATGATCGTCCATCATGACCAAGTAGGCTTCATCCCAGGGATGTAGGGGTGGTTTAATATACGGAAATCCATCAACATAATCCACTATATAAACAAACTCAAAGACAAAAACCACATGATCATCTTGTTAGATTCTGAGAAAGCATTTGACAAAATCCAACACTGTACCATGATAAAAGTTTTGGAAAGATCAGGAATTCAAGGCCCATACCTAAACATAATAAAAGTAATCTACAGCAAACCAGTAGCCAACATAAAACTAAATGGAGAGAAACTGGCAGCAATCCCACTAAAATTAGGGACTAGACAAGGCTGCTCACTTTCTCCCTACCTATTCAATATAGTACTTGAATTTCTAGCCAGAGCAATTCAACAGCAAAAGGAGGTCAAGAGGATACAAATTGGAAAGGAAGAAGTCAAAATGTCACTATTTGCAGATGATATGATAGTATATATAAGTGACCCTAAAAATTATACCAGAGAACTCCTAAACCTGATAAACTGTTTCAGTGTAATAGCTGGATATAAAATTAACTCAAATAAATCAGTAGCCTTTCTCTACACAAAGGATAAATGGACTGAGAAAGAAATTAGGGAAACAACACCCTTCACAATAGTCACAAAGAATATAAAATACCTTGGTGTGACTCTAACTAAGGAAGTGAAAAATCTGTATGATAAGAACTTCAAGTCTCTGAAGAAAGAAATTGGAGAAGATCTCAGAAGATGGAACGATCTCCCATGCTCATGAATTGGCAGGATTAATAGAGTAAAAATGGCTATCCTGCTGAAAGCAATCTACAGATTCAATGCAATCTCCATCAAAATTCCAACCCAATTCTTCACTGAGATAGAAAGGGCAATCAGCAAATTCATCTGGAAAAATAAAAAACCTAGGATAGCAAAGACTATTCTCAACAATAAAAGAACCTCTGGTGGAATCACCATGCCTGAC
Organism: Mus musculus; assembly: GCF_000001635.26. Lineage (NCBI taxonomy): Eukaryota > Metazoa > Chordata > Mammalia > Rodentia > Muridae > Mus > Mus musculus. The sequence continues at coordinate 55,675,146 of NC_000075.6, forward strand.
ATTAAGCTGTACTACAGAGCAATTGTGATAAAAAAAAAAAAACTGCATGGTACTGGTACAGTGACAGACAGGTAGATCAATGGAATAGAATTGAAGATCCAGAAATGAATCCACACACCTATAGTCACTTGATCTTTGACAAGGGAGCTAAAACAATCCAGTGGAAAAAAGACAGCATTTTCAACAAATGGTGTTGGCACAACCGGCAGTTATCATGTAGAAGAATGTGAATTGATCCATTCTTATCTCCTTGTACAAAGCTCAGTCTACATGGATCAAAGACCTACACATAAGACCAGAGACACTGAAATTAATAGAGGAGAATGTAGGGAAAAGCCTCGAAGATATGGGCACAAGGGAAAAATTCCTAAACAGAACAGCAATGGCTTGTGTTGTAAGATGGAGAATTGACAAATGGGACCTCATAAAATTGCAAAGCTTCTGCAAGGCAAAAGACACTGTCAATAAGACAAAAAGGCCACCAACAGACTGGGAAAGGATTTTTTTTACCAATCCTAAATCTTACAGTGGACTAATATCCTATATATACAAAGAACTCAAGAAGCTGGACTCCAGAAATTCAAATTAAAAATGGGGTTCAGAGCTAAACAAATAATTCTCAATTGAGGAATACTGAGTGGCTGAGAAGCACCTGAAAAAAATGTTTAACATCCTTAATCATCAGGGAAATGCAAATCAAAACAACCTTGAGATTCCACCTCACACCAGTCAGAATGGCTAATATCAAAAATTCAGGTAATAGCAGATGCTGGTGAGGATGTGGAGAAAGAGGAACACTCCTCCACTGCTGGTGGGATTGCAAGGTTTTACAACCACTCTGGAAGTCAGTCTGGCGGTTCCTCAGAAAATTGGACACAATACTACCGGAAGATCCAGCAATACCTCTCCTGGCCATATACTCAGAAGAAGTTCCAACTGGTAACAGGAACACAAGCTCCACTATGTTCATAGTAGCCTTATTTATAATAGCCACAAGCTGGAAAGAACCCAGATGTACCTCAACAGAATAATGGATATAGAAAATGTGGTATATTTACACAATGGAGTACTTCTCAGCTATCAAAAACAATGGATTCATGAAATTCTTGGACAAATGGATATATCTGGACGATATCATCCTTAGTGAGGTAACCCAATAACAAAAGCATTCACTTGATATGCACTCACTGATAAGTGGATATTAGCCCAGAAACATAGAACATCCAAGATACAATTTGCAAAACACAAGAAAATTAAGAAGAGAGAAGATCAATCGGTGGATACTTCATTCCTCCTTAGAATAGGGAGCAAAATACCCATGAAAGGAGTTACAGAGACAATGTTTGAAGCTAAGATGAAAGGATGGACTATCCAGAGACTACCCCATCCGGGGATCCATCCCATAATCAGCCACTAAACCCAGACACTATTGCATATGCCAGAAAGATTTTGCTAAAGGGACCCTGTTATAGCTGTTTGTATGAGGCTATGCCAGTGCCTGGTAAATACAGAAGTGGATGCTCACAGTCATCTATAAGATGGAACACAGGGCCCCCAATGGAGAAGCTAGAGAAAGCACCCAAGGAGCTGAAGGGGTCTGCAACCTTATAGGTGGAACAACAATATGAACTAACCAGTACCCCCAGAGCTCTTATCTCTAGCTGCACATGTAGCAGAAGATGGCCTAGTCGGCCATCACTGGAATGAGAGGCCCCTTGGTATTTCAACGTTTACATGCCCCACTACAGGGGAATGCCAGCGCCAAGAAGCGGGAGTGGGTGGGTAGGGGAGCAGGGCGGAGGGAGATTATAGAGAACTTTCAGGATAGCATTTGAAATGTATATAAAGAAAATATCTAATAAAAAATAAATAAATAAAAGAAAGTCTTATGTTGAAAGATTACCATAATGCATTAAAATGTAAGTTGAATACTGAACTAGTATGTTATTTTTAAATTGTAGTGATAAAGCATTATTTTTACTGCTAATATTAATTTGATATAAGGCAGCTACTATTATAAAGTCTTTAAAGATGCTCTTAAATAGGCCCCCATTATGTAATTTAAACTTTACAATTAAATAGGCTGGTTCTGGAGAAGACCCCAGGTGGTTTGCAGTGATAAACAGCAGATTAAAGTTGACACAACTAATTTCTTTACTGTAATCTTATTAGTGGTTCAACAGCTGTCAACTGTAATCATCTCTCCCCCAAAATCCTTTGAGACATAAACAAAATATCTTAGTACATCAAATGAAGAAATGAATGTATTAATCACTATGGCTAACTAGCTTCAAAAATATTTCATTTTGTCTACTACAGCAAGTTACTTTTTACAATAAGATCAAATATATTGATAAATAATTAATAATTAAATAAAAATTAAATATTTTTTATTTTTCTAATACTTTAAACATCAACTTTGAATGTCCATAAATATAATATTCCTATAGATAAATATAAAATTATTTGACATTAATGTATATTGTGAATTATTCCAGACTGGTGAATAGTATTTTGTTAACATTACTGAGGGTCTATGATGTAGTGGAGAAAGTGGGGTGTGACATGGGTTCCAACCCTTTGAAAAGCTACATCTGGATTTATGAGAAGAAAATCCTATCCTAAAATTTATCCTATTCTATTGAAAATTCTATCCTAAAAAAGCTAGTCAATATACAGAAATCTTGCATTTCTTTCTCTCTCTCTCTCTCTCTCTCCTTCTTTCTTTCTTTCTTTCTTTCTTTCTTTCTTTCTTTCTTTCTTTCTCTCTTTCAGATTTTTATTATTATTATTATATGTAAGTACACTGTCTTCAGACACTCCAGAAGAGGGAGTCAGATCTCATTACGGATGGTTGTGAGCCACTATGTGGTTGCTGGGATTTGAACTCAGGACCTTAGGAAGAGCAGTCAGTGTTCTTAACAGCTGAGTCATCTCTCCAGCCTGCATTTCTTTTTCTGAATATAACTGTTATGTTTCCCCTGAACATTATGACTTCTTCACACAAACAGTTACAAGTGATTTTGGTTTACTGATGAACCTGCTAGGTGAAAAAAAAAATGATGGCCACAGACCATCTCCCACACCCAAGTATAAAGAGCATAAGCCAAAACAAATCAAACAATGGTCTTGCCACAAAATATAAACAGTAACAACAAAACCTCTGAATTCATATAGCTCATCCCAGTTTACAAAATTTTACCAATAATCTGTTTTTATTTTACTGAAGTAGTAAATGTTTGCATTACACAACAGTGCTACACATGTACAATGTAGCCGTGCAGACAGCACTGCCGTCGATAAATACTAGCTTTATGAGATATGCAACCAAAGACCTCAGATACTAACACTTTAAACTTCAACAGCTTTTCTTTTCTTTTGTTATATGATGTGATACAGAACATATTTATTAGTTTCACATTTTCTAAGGTGGTAAAAAGTTTTTTTTTGATGACAGAAATCATATAGATCTCAGAATAAAGGAAATTAAACAGATACATGTTGATAAAGTTATTCTTTGGTGACACTAGGCAGGCAATAAGGTACAGAAATGAGAAATGTGACAGTTTTAGTTCAGCTGATATGATGATGGGGAGGAAACCAAGTTCTTTTTTACCCTTAGTTTCTTTCTCTTCATAAACTGATACTTTAGTATAAATATAACAGAGTCTGCAGTTACAAAATAAATGCATTGCTTGACAGCCCTACATGGAAACCAAGTGCCTTCACGCAGATAGGGTCACACCAAAGTTGTAACCCTGCAGCTCTTATGACAACACATGTACCCAACCCGTGCAGTGTAACTGAATAAAATGTATTTTACTTTTCAAGGATGAGAGAGGATTAGAAGATAGTGTGGTACCCTGAAAGCCTGTGTCTACTGCTTGAGCATGCTGAGTTTTAGGGATATGGATAATATGGTTTCCTTGAGATGAACAGAATTGTAACAACAACAACAACAACAAAAAAGCCTGTCCTGAAATGGTACAAAGGAGTTATTTATTTCTTTTGTTAAATGCTACAAAATTTTACTCCTTTCATTAAACACTGTCTTATAAAATATTGTACCTATTTTCTAGTTGTTAAAATACAGCTAATTATAATAATAAATACATTAGTGCACAAAATGAGCTTCATGCTGTGGCTGTAAAGTTTTAGCTGAATTACACTGCTAGGATTTGAAGTGAGAACATGAAGAGAGGAAGAGAAGCACTTCTCTGTGATCCTTTGAACTTAAACATCTTAACTTTACCTTCAAATTAGGCAGTTAGCTTCTAGTGTCAGATAAGTAATTAAATGATTATGTTTCTCATGAGAATACTGGCTTTTTAATAAGATGGTGGGATACAATCTGGTCCATTGGGATCAAGTTTAGACAGGAAAATCTGGGGTATATATGTTTCAATTGTTTATAAATAAACAATATATAAAATAAAACAATGCTCTTGAGATCTAAACTAAGCTCAAATTCTAAGTCAAGAGTGAGGAACTCTTAAAGAATAAAGAAGGCTGTAAGTGCCACATCTATTCTTAAGGGACTCATGCTCTAAGAACTGTACTAATGTATATTTCTTACCTTTGATTCTGAAGGCACACCACTTTTGAATGTGTTTATCTTAGTGTTTAGGGACAGTAAGCTCAGTGTAGGTCATGTTTATATTGGTTTCCAAGTTGGGATTGATAAGTAGAAAACTGGAAGCTCAACTATTACCAGCTTATTGGAAGAATGTTCATTAGTTTTCACTGAATGTTTAAATATTCCCTGGAAAAACTTTCATTATTACTGCTTTCAAAAATGAACATTTATCCAGTCTTCTTTTACATGAGAGACTTTGAAGAAACAACTATAGCTTTGCAAGGAAGGCTCTATGCCACAACCCAGGATTTTCAATCTAATCTAGAGTTAAAAGAATATTTACTACTTAGATTTATATTTGGATGGGAGGCAAAGAAACTCAAGGTACTGAAAATGAGAAGAGTAACAGAACTATCCTGAAATGACGACCAGTCCTGCTCCCAGGACAGGGAACAAGCCAGAGACTAGAAGAAATCAGCCTGGGATCATGGGTTGAAGTCTGGAATGAGACTGAGACAGAAGACCCTCTAATGGGTCCTTTTGGGCCCCAGACAATAGTCAGACCGGCACCATAGGGCCTAGACAGAGAGCTAGCCTGAGGTGACCACTATTCTGGTGCCACAAAGACCTTGGGGCAGACCATGCCAGAGATGAACCCTGCTTAGTGCTAATACACAAGCAGGTCATAGTACTCCTGAGACCATCCCAGACAATCAGGGACCCCAGGCACCAAGAAAAGGAACAAGTAAGTGGTGGCGAAATGGAAGAGAAAAGGAAACAGAAGGATGTGGGCACAACTGGGGGTAGTGAGGAACAGTTTGCAGCAGCAAGAATCTGTTGCCACAAAATGCCAGGAGGACATTCTGGTCTGGGCTGCCTCTCAGAGTCATGTTAACGTCTGAGGGCTGTGAGAATTTGCTTCATCCCTCACTTGGGCATCCTGGGAGAGCTGACCCTGAGGCTACTGAGGCAGCTGCAGTACTCAGGGGAGCAGAACAGTGCTGGAGTTGCTGGTGAGCCAGCTGAGGATGCAAGTATGGGAAAGCTGGCCCCCCACTGTCTTCCAAGGGGTAGTGTGGATGAGAGAGAGAGACACCCTCCTCCCAACTTGTCCCTTAACACCTATGGCAGGACAGAGACCTGGTTCTGGGGTCATGAGAGCAACCCCTCACCATCTATCTGCACCATTTGGGAAAGCAGGATCTGTACCTCGCCCGGGCAGTACAGTAGAGCTGATGTCACTTAGTAGTGAGTGCAGGTAAGCAGCCCTGAGGGCTTAAGCATGGGAGAGCTGGGCTTGCCACTTGTTTATTATGTGTGACATAGGTGAGGGAGAGGTGTTCCCCAGGCCTCTGCCCCTTGCCACCTACAGAAGGCAGGAGTGCTGGTCCTCAGGTCATTAGAGCAGGAGAGCTGTCTCTGCCACTCACTTGCTGGAGCACTTGGAAGAGCAGGCCCTGCATCTCACCTATGTTAGCATAGTAAAGCTGGCTCTGCATGTGGAGACTGCAGGTGAGCTGACCCCAAACTTGAGTGTGGAAGAGCCAGCCCTGCCTCTTGTCTGCTGTGTGGTGGTGTGGACAAGGAAGAGATCCCCTTCCCTTCCTTTGTCTCAAGAGGGAGAGTTGGGTTCCAGAGAATTGAAAGGGTTATGAAAAAAAGAGATCAGGCCCTGTACCTCAACTGGGCAGCAAAATAGAGCTGATCTTGATGGCAGAGGTGCAGTTGAGCTGGTCCTGAGGGTGTGAGTGTGGGAGAGCTGGCCCAATAACTTGTCTTGTGGCAGAGTAGTTAAGAGAGATGCCCTCTCTGCCCTAACACATTGCAGAAGAGCTAGCCCTGAGGTCAAGAGAGTAGGAAACCTGGCCCCGCCTGTCACCTGCTACCTGGGCAGCATAGTAGAATTTGCCCTGGATGTGGAGGATGTGGAGGATGTGGGTGAGCTTGCCCAGTAGGCATGAGGAAGAGATAGCCTCTTCTCCTCCCTTATCCCTTGTCATTTAAGACTGGCTGGAGAGCTGGCCCTGGGGTCACGGGAGTGGGAAAACTGGCCATGTCCCTCACTGGCTGCACCTGGCAACAGGGTAGAGCTGGCCCTGACTTCAGGGGTTTTTGGTGAGCACCAAGGGCATGAGAGTATGAGAGCTGGCAGGCTGATGATCTTAGATAACTCTTAGGCCCAGATCCAGGTCTTTGAGTTGGCCCACCCAACATCTCCCCTATTGATGAGCTGCTGGACTGTATGAAGGGGCCTGTCCTACTGATGTAAAATTACAGGATCTCCATGGCACAGGGAAACAGCAGGATATCTGAGAGGAGTCCTAGTGAGGTTCCAGTTATTGAGAGAGTAGGAGAAACCAGAGTCACCAACAAGTCATTGCAATGAACAATTGCAAGCAAAGTAGTGTAGATAAAAGACCATCCTGTGGGGCACAGTATAACAAACTATAGTTTCTATAAAGAATTTTTTTCTCTATTGGGGGATAGGCTGCAAGGGTGGAAGGCAAATATGAGGGGAGGGGGATGTGATTGGTACTGGAGTGCACGATGTGAAATTCAAAAAGAAGCAATGGGAGGGGAGCTCCTTGGCCCTGTAGAGGATCAATGACTCAGAGTAGGGAATGCTAGGCACTGAGGTGGGAGTGGGGGGGCAGGTGGGGGAAGTACCCTCATAGAGGTAGGGGAGGGGATGGAGGTAGAGGGTAGGAAGCTTTGGAGGGGAAACTGGGAAGGGGGATAACATTTGAAATATAAATAAATAAAATAACCAATAACATTTTTAAAAAGTTAAAAAAGAAAAAAGTAAGGCTCTTGAAAACTCTATCATGAATCCAGAAGAAAATGAACAACCAACCTCAAGAGGGTAGGGAGGTTCCAACTCTGGGGTGGACATGCTTTCATTCTAAGTACACTCATATCTCATGAGCAGGCTCTGGTTTCTCACTGTGTGTGTGTGTCCCCTAAACAGACCCCCTGTTCCTATACATTGAAGCATTCAGAGTCCTATAATAGCTATCACAGGAGTTACCAATTTGTGATCTTTCAAACTCAAACACCCAAAGAAAAGAATTTCAAGCCTTACAATTTCTCAAGTATAAGTTCCTGGGAGAGATGGGCTCAGTTTAACATTTTGTGCTGGATTACAAATCCTCTATTGCTAGTTGGCTTATAGATTGGTTGTTCTCAAGTCACTTTTTTTTATTATAGGCCTATATGAGTGTCCAGTAATAACTATATCATAGAGTCAATAATAGGTTATCTTAAAATCTCTGCCCAATTCATCCCAATTAAGCCTCAGCCAGATTATTCTTAGGACAAGGTTAAAAAGCATCCACAATCTTTGGCAAAATATCAAAAGAATGGTCTTTTGCCCAGTTGTTAATATTGTTCCCCTCTGAAACATCTTGAGATGGGCCTCCATGGTTGGCATTGATCTCTACCGTCTTCCAAATTCCTACTAGAATGGCCCTTTAACTTCTACATATAGTGTTTAACTGCCTTCCTAAGCCAAAGCATTTCTATTCCTTCAAAGAATACTATGGTTAGACCTATCATATCAACAATCTACTTCTCATACCAACTTCTGTTTTAGTTACTTTTCTATTGCTGGGACAAAACACCTTGACCAAGGGAACTTATAAAAGAAGTCATTTAATTAGAGGTTCATAGTTCCTGAGGGTTAGAGTACATGACCATCATGACTGGGAACAGGCAGCAGGCAGGCAGGCAGGGCAGGCACTGTGCTGAATCAGTAGCTAAGAACTTACATAAGATCCATACTAGGCAGAAAAAAATGGGAATTGTGTGGGCTTTTAAACCTTATAGTCTACCTCCAGTGATACACATCTTCCACCTAGGCCACACACCTAATCATTTCTAAATAGTTTCACTAACTGGAGACCAAGTACTGAAATAAGTCACCCTGTGGGAGCCATTCCCATTCAAACCATCACAGCTTTAAATCATTAGGAAATATTTTAATACTCTGTCCATTTAGCAGAAAAAGTTTTAGGACTCTGTTAGGGACTATGGCCTATCTAGGATAGGTTCTTGGGCCCTTTAACAGTGCCAGGTATGGGTTCTATCTCATGGACTAGGCCTTGAACCCAATCATACAGAGGGTGATCACTTCTGGAACATCTGTGCCATTACTGCACCAGTGGGCATATTTAAAAAATGTTCAACATCTTTAGTCATCAGGAAAATGTAAATTAAAACTACTCTGAGATTTCTATCTTATCTCAGTCAGAATGGCCAAGACCAAATGAACAATTGACTATCAGAGAAAAGGGGGAATACTAAATGCTGCAGGTGGTAATGGGAACCATTATGACCATACTGGAAATCAGTGTGGAAGCTACTCACAAAACTGAAAGACCACATGATCAAGCTACACCACTCTTGCATGTACACTCAAGGACACTATGTCTTAGCTCACAGAGATACTTGTTCTTCATGTTCATTGCTGCTCTATTTACAAGACTGGGGAAACTGAATCAGCTTAGATATCCATCAACTAATGAATGGGTGCTAGAAATATAGTATATTTACACAATATATTATTATTCTGCTTCTAAGAAAAAAACAACTTATGAAATTCTTAGTTCCATAATTTTTAATTATACCTTAAGAAATCTATAGGGGGCACTGGAGGATGGTGATTATTGGCTTTGAGATTGAGAGCTTCCTGCTCTCACAGAGAAGCTAAGTTTAATTCTTAGTGCCTATAATGTATTTTTCATAATCAACTGTTTTACCAGGTCTAGAGGATTCAATTCTTTGCTTTTGTGTGTACCCCCCCCCCCACAGATAAAAATCAATTCTTTAAAAATAAGGAAATATGGAAGAAAATACTATTTTTAGGAAGCTACCTGGCAATAACTCTGGGGAAACCAAGGCTCTGGAATGGCCATGTGAAATAGTGGAGATGAACAAGGTGGTAAGAGCAAGGATCAGGGGGAAGTTCATCTATGCTTACAGAACCCAGAGTTGCTGGCCAGGGATGCATTAGGCTTATAGTCAGACAGTCATGGAATTTCAGAGTTCAAAATGGTGATTGTTTCTAGACAATGGCTTAAGTCTTCTGCTTATCACGAGGAAATTAAATAATACAGGATAGCTTAAACCACCAGCTCTCTAGGTGAGAGCCATACTACATCACAGGAAGCAGGGAATAGTGAAGGAGGTTAAGATAAGATTGAAACCGGTTCATGCTGCTGAGTAGTAAAGATTCATCAGGGATGAAAAGGGAGATCTGGGCAGTCTGAGAGCAAATGGGGTAAGAAGACACAAAGGTCAGTTCAGGGTCACATTAGGAGTTTGTGCAGAAGAATAGCTGGGAAGAAAATGAGGAAGTAGTTTTAAATTTTACCCATTGACATATTTCCAGCAAACTGCTATAGAGTCAAAGCTACTGTAGTTTAAGAATTCTCTTACCCTTCTGTGAATAAGCAACATAGCACACTCAGCTCTAACACTCTAGCTCTGAGAAGTTCAGACAGTAGAGTTATGATCTTGAGTTTGTGCTCAGACAGGGGAATCAGAGACACTACTAGAGGTCCATAACTCCCAACACCAACTTCTATCTATAGCAGTGTGAAGCTGAAAACTCAAACCTATTGGTGAGGAAACGAGTTCTTATCCTGGCACTGTGGTCAACTGTGGCTAACATCTAGGGACATTGGTCTAGACTCTCAGGATCTTTATGACACAGGACTATTTACCATTAGTGACTAAAGTGCAGTCCAGGTCCTGGCAATTTGCCTGGACTCCAGACTTTGGCAGTCTTGGCCATAGAATGTTTTTCCTGAGTGTGAGGATTTCTGTAGATTTCCAGGCCAGACTATGGGCTCACCCCTTTCACACACAACATACAAGGTTAGCTTTCTTTCACTCCTATTCGATGGCTTCATTAGCTCTTCTTGGTTTGGGAATGGAGTCAATCACACAGTAATTTCCTTATAAGGCTTTCTAGGCTCAATTTGAATTCTATAAATGAAGTCAAGTACCCCTGTTTTTCTCCTTAATGTGAGGTGTAAGCTCTTGCTATTCAAGCCTAAGTACACATATAATTTTCCAGCGGTTCCCCATATGGAAACTGCAGGGCAGAAATTACTTACAAATGAAACGTGAAAAACAGATTAAGAAACTATACTTACTTAGGAGGAATTCGTGAAACCGTGTTCATGTTTGTGGCTGGAGTCACTACTTGAAGGATGTTTTCAAGGGCTGTTAATCCACCAGCAACTTGAAACGAAATCTGATCTGGCACATTCTAGACAGAAACACAAACAGAAGTTAGCACAATATTCCAGGCATAAAATTCTAAGCAAATGAAATATTTAGTTGTGTAGCAGAGATATTTGCTGAATGATCTCTCACTGCAGGGAAATAAAGGCAAACAGTGGTGAACATAAGACATGGCCACTCTGAGTTATGAAGTCTAAAGTTTGATGAATGGGACAAATATAAATCATGATACTATAAACAACTCACTATAGTTAGTTCCCTGAAGGGAAGGCAAAGGCTATATGAGAATAGGTGACCAATCATATTTTGAGAAGACCAGGACTGACTTCTAAAGAAAGGCAGATGGAAGGAAGGGGGACAGCAGGACATTAGCAGTAGCTGGGTGACAAAGCACATTTACCAAGCAAAAAGAGATTCATTGTTCTGTAATCCTAACTCCTACCTTACAAGGACAGTTGACTTCCACAAAGATTTTCTCCACTGAATATTCTTTTTTTTAATATTCTTTTCTTTTTCTTTTCTTTTTTCTCTCTCTTTTTTTAATTAGGTATTTTCCTCATTTACATTTCCAATGCTATCCCAAAAGTCCCCCATACCCACCCCCCCAATCCCCTACCCACCCACTCCCCCTTTTTGGCCCTGGAGTTCCCCTGTACTGGGGCATATAAAGTTTGCAAGTCCAAAGGGCCTCTCTTTCCAGTGATGGCTGACTAGGCCATCTTTTGATACATATGCAGCTAGAGACAAGAGCTCCCGGGTACTGGTTAGTTCATATTGTTGTTCTACCTATAGGGTTGCAGTTCCCTTTAGCTCCTTGGGTACTTCCTCTAGCTCCTCCATTGGGGGCCGTGTGACCCATCCAATAGCTGACTGTGAGCATCCACTTCTGTGTTTGCTAGGCCCTGGCATAGTCTCACAAGAGACAGCTATATCTGGGTCCTTTCAGCAAAATCTTGCTAGTGTATGCAATGGTGTCAGTGTTTGGAAGCTGATTATGGGATGGATCCCTGGATATGGCAATCACTAGATGGTCCATCCTTTCGTCACAGCTCCAAATTTTGTCTCTGTAACTCCTTCCATGGGTGTTTTGTTCCCATTTCTAAGAAGGGGCCAAGTGTCCACACTTTGGTCTTCGTTCTTCTTGAGTTTCATGTGTTTTGCAAATTGTATCTTATATCTTGGGTATCCTAAGTTTCTGGGGTAATATCCACTTATCAGTGAGTACATATTGTGCGAGTTCCTTTGTGATTGGGTTACCTTACTCAGGATGATGCCCTCCAGGTCCATCCATTTGCCTAGGAATTTCATAAACTCATTCTTTTTAATAGCTGAGTAGTACTCCATTGTGTAAATGTACCACATTTTCTGTATCCATTCCTCTGTTGAGGGGCATCTGGGTTCTTTCCAGCTTCTGGCTATTATAAATAAGGCTGCTATGAATATAGTGGAGCATGTGTCCATTGAATATTCTTTAGCATTACAACACAAACTAATACTTTTGTTGTATGCATTTTTCTCTTCTCTTTAGCTATTTTAGAGAAGATATTAAGTAAGTGTTTCAGAACTCAATCTATGATTATTCCTATGTAATTTCTGAATTATACATAACTTTTTTTGTGTGTGTGAAGAAACTTCTCTAAATTCTTTGTATTCTTCTGGCATGGAAAAGGAAAGATAAATTTTCTACTATACTATTTTAGTTTTTAAGTACCATGTATGAAAGGTAGAGGATAGCAACCTCTTCTAGCCCTAACCTTGCCGCCATCCATATGCTGAAGTCCAAACCTCAAGACAATACTAGTATTTAAGCTATTTGAAAATAATGAAATGAAAACAAAGCCATTAGATTGGCATAATGTGACTGGTCCCCCCCCACAAGGGATATGCCTACAAACAAACAAACAAACAAACAAACAAACAAACAAAAACCCAACCAAGCAAGCAAGCCACTTGAGAACACAGTCAGAGCCCCTCAATAACTAGGGAGAGGACACAAAAAGAATCAAACCTGTGATAGCTGATCTTGAATTTTGTAGCCTCTAGAGCTGTGAGGAAACAATTTGTTCTTTAACCACCAGTTTGTGATTTTTTTTTTTTGTTGTTACAGCAGCTCTGGAGATAAATACAATTCCTCTGCTACTATAATCACTGTATTTCATTTAGTAGTATTCTACACTTCATAAGCTTGAGCCTTCTTTGAAGTACTATGATATGTGTGTACTTGTTAGCTAGGGAAGGGAAAGCATGTAATTATTAGCTCCCTAAGACAGATGTACCTGAATCTTCTAATCTTCTGAGTGCTAATAATCTGTCAATCAATAGATCCAGTAAACATGTAGATTCTGTAAGTATAAGCAACTGTATATTTTAATGACTCATTTGCTACTTTTATTTGCAGCACAATAAGTTCACTGTGAAAACTAGATCACTCAGACTTCTAAAATTAATAATTTTAAAACAGTCAACATCAAACTAAATGGAGAGAAAATTGAAGCAAATCCAATAAAATCAATGACAAGACAAGGTTGCCCACACTCTCCCTATTTATTCAATATAGGACTCAAAGTTCTAGCCAAAGCAATTAGGCAACAAAAGGAGGTTAAAGGGATACAAATTGAAAAGGAAGTAGTCAAGATATCACTATTTGTGGATGATATGATACTATACATAAGATACCCAAAAACTTTCACCAGAGAACTCCTATAGCTGATAAATAACTTCAGCAAAGTGGCTGGATACAAAAGCAACTCAAACAAATCAGAAGCCTTCCTCTTCTTAAAGGATAAATGGACTGAGAAAGAAATTAGGGAAATGACACCCTTCACAATAGTCACAAACAATATAAAATATCTTGGTATAACTTTAACCAAACAAGTGAAAGATCTGTATGACAAGAACTTCATGTTTCTGAAGAAAGAAACTGACAAAAACCTCAGAAGATGGAAAGATCTTCCATGCTCATGGATCAGCAGGATTAACACAGTAAAAATGACATCTTACCAAAAGCAATGAACAGATTCAATGCAATCCCCATCAAAATTCCAACTCAACTCTTCACAGAGATAGAAAGAGCAATTCTCAAATTCATCTGGAATAACAAAAAACCCAGGATAGCAAAAACTCTTCTCAACAATAAAAGAAATTGTGGAGGAATAACCATCCCTGACCTCAAGTTCTACTACGGAGCAGTAGTGATAAAAGCTGCATGGTATTGGTACAGAGACAGGCATGTAGATCAAGGGAATAGAACTGAAGACCCAGAAATAAACCCACACATCTATGGTCACCTGATCTTTGACAAAGAAGCCAAAACCATCCAGTGGAAAAATGACAACATATTCAACAAATGGTGGTGGTTTGCATGGCAGTCAGCATATAGAAGAATGCAAATTGATCCACTCTTATCTCCTTGTACAAAGTTCAAGTTCAAGTGGATTAAGGACCTCCACATAAAACCAGAAATGTTGAATCTTATAGAAGGGAAAATGGGAAAGAGGCTTGAACACATTAGCACAGGGGAAAATTTTCCTTGACAGAACACCAATGGCTCAGGCTCTAAGATAAACAACTGACAAATGGGACCTCATAAAATTGAAAAGCTCTGTAAGGCAAAGGACACTGTCAATAGGAAAAAATGGCAACCTACAGATTGGGAAAAGATCTATACCAACCCTACATCTGGTAGAGGGCTAATATGCAAAATATATAAAGAACTCAAGAAGTTAAGACTCCAGAGGACCAAATAATCCTATTAAAAACTGGGGTATGGGCTGCAAAGATGGCTTAGCCGTTAAGGCTAGGCTCATGGCCAAAATAAAAAATGGGGTATAGAGCTAAAACAAGAATTCTCAACTGAGGAATCTTGAATAGTGGAGAATCATCTAAAGAAATGTTCAACAGCCTTAGTCATCAGGGAAATGCAAATCAAAACCACCCTGAGATTCCACCTCACACCTGTCAGAATGGCTAAGATCAAAAACTCAGGTGACAGCAGATGCTGGTGAGGATGTGGAGAAAGAGGAACACTCCTCCATTGCTGGTGGCATTGCAAGCTAGTACAGCTACTATGGAAATCAATCTGGCAGTTCTTCAGAATATTGGAAATAGTTCTACCTGAAGACCCAGCTATACCACTACCAGGTATATACCCAAAAGATCCTCCAACATATAACAAGGACACATGCTCTGCTATGTTCATAGCAGCCTTATTTATAATAGCCAGAGGCTGGAAAGAACCCAGATGCTCCTTAATGGAAGAATGGATACAGACTATGTGGTACATTTACACAATGGAATACTATTCAGCTATTAAAAACAATGACTTCATGAAATTTGCAGGCTAATGGATGGGAACTAGAAAATATCATCCTGAGTGAGATAACCCAGATACAAAAGAACACACATGGTATGTACTCACTAATTGAGGATATTAGCCCAAAAGCTCAGGATAGCCACAATACAACTCACAAACCACATGGAGTTTAAGAAGAAGGAAGACCAAAGTGTGGATGCTTCAATCCTCCTTAGAAGGTGGAACAAAATAATTACGGGAGGTAGCAGGAGGGAGGGACCCGAGAGGGAGAGAGGAGAGAAAAGCAAAAAAGAGTGGGACAGGGTCAGGTGTGGGAAGAGACAGGAAAAAAAGTACAGAGGGTTAGGAAATTGAACAGAACTATGTAGCAGTGGGGGATGGGGAACTGGGGGTAGCCACTAGAAAGTCCCAGATGCCAGGGAAGTAAGATGTTCTCAGGACCCAACAGGGATGGCATCAGTCGAAATACCCAATAAAAGGGAGATAGAACCTGTAGAGACCACCTCCAGTAGATAGGCACTGACCCCAGTTGAGGGATGGGATCACCCACCCATCTCAAGATTTTTAACCCAGAATTGTTCCTATCTAAAGGAAAGACAGGGACAAAAAAATGGATCAGAGACTGAAGGAAAGGCCACCCAGAGACTAAACAACCTAGGGATCCATTTCATTTGCAGACATCATACCACTGATGCCAAGAAGTGCTTGCTGACAGGAGCCTGTTATAGCTATCCCCTGAGAGGGTCTGCCAGCACCTGACCAATACAGATGCAGATACTCACAGCCAACCATTGGACTGAACCCAGGAACCCCAATGGGAGAGTTACAGGAAGGACTGAGGGAGCCGAAGGGAATTGCAACTCCATAGGAAGAACAATATCAACTGACTGGATCACCCAGAGCTCCCAGGGACTAAACTACCAACCAAAGAGGACACTTCTCCATGGCTCTAGCTACATATGTAGCAAAGGATGGCCTTATCTGGCATTTATGGGAGGGAAGGCCCTGGGTCTTGTGGAGGCTTGATGCCCCAGCATAGGTGGATACTAGAGTGGTGAGGCAGAAGTGGTAGGTAGGTGGGGGAGCACTCTTCTAGAGGCAAAGGGGAGGGAAATGGAATGGGATGGAGGGTTTGCAGAGGAAAAACTGGGAAGGGAGACAACATTTAAAATGTAAATAAATAAAACAACCAATAAAAATGTTGAAAAGTAATAATATATTATGAATGAAAAGTACTCCTTGCAATAAAATAATAAAAATTATAAAACCTATGTATTTAGTAATTTGTTTTATTTATTTAAAAATTGTTCATTTTTTTAATGTTTGAGTGTATGTTGTATTTTATCTATTAATCTTTTCCCCTGTCTACTTTTATGTTGTCACCCTCTTCATCCATCACATTTAAAGCCTCAGGTTCCTGTCCTCCATTCTACTCTCTTTTTTCTCTCTCCTCCCTCTCTCTCAAAAGTTTCATTCTGTTTCCCTGCTACTAAGAATAGAAGAGTAATGAACATGGATATGCAAGTCTGTGGTATGTAGGATTTATAATCCTTTGGGCAGATGCCCAGGGATGGTATGGATGGTAGGGGTGGATCATATGGCAGTCTTAATTCTAGCTTTTTGATAACTCTTCCCACTTATTTCCATAGTAGCTGCACTGATTCACATCCCCACCAACAGTAAGTCCAGCCTACTCTTTCCCTGCATCCTTGCCAGCATTTTTCATTGGTTTTTCCGAATTACAGCCCTTTGGACTGGGATGAAATGGAATCTCAAAATGGTTTTAATTTCCATTTTGATAAGCTTATGGTTCTGAACATATATAATACATACAATAATTATTGGTTATTTGTTTTTGTTTTGAAAATTCTGTTGAGTTACTTAGCTAAAAAATTTTAACTGAATTGTTTCCAGGCTTAGTTCTTTTACTTCTTTATATATTCTAGATAGTAATCCTTTGGAAGATGGGTATCTGTGAAGAATTTCTTCCATCTCTAGGCTCTTCTTTCATTCAACTTTTCTTTTGCTGTACTGTGTAGAGCTTTTTATTTTCATGAGGTTCCATTTGGACAATACTGCTTTAAATATTTGGCACACAAGATGGGCTGGGAATATGCTTTTGGGTCACAATTGTAATAAGATCAGTTTTGTCAAGTATGGATAGTGTTCTAAGAATCTTTAATTAATCTGTGTATATTTTGCAGTGCACTGTTCATTTCAGTTAGTTCAGATTCTTACCTAAGCTTGGTTCTATCACTGTCTCTAAGTTCAGACATCTCAGCAGTATGTGCTGACATTTTTGTGAGGTTTGCCTTTGTTTTTTTCTTGATAACTAGGGAGCAAATATCCTATGTTTGTTGGCAATTTATAGCTTGATAATTTGATCTTAGGTAGATTTAAATTTCAATTAAATTTGAAAAATGCTTATCAGGTCCCTATGATTTCTATAACCCAATTAAGTTTCCTCATTTGTTTTTTATAGTCAAACCCTCCTCGACAATTAACAGTATCATAAAATTAGATGTGTATTATAAAATTTCATACAAATAAAGCCATGTGTGGTTATTATTTGGATTTAATTTGGTATAAATATTTATCTATGCTAGTTACTAGTTACAAGCCTATGGCACTATGAGACATATGAAATCAAAGAAGTAAGCATAGCTGAGCATGGTGGCACATATCTTTAATCCCATCACTTCAAGGCTAGCCTGGTCTACACAGTGTAGGATACACGGGACTACATACAAAGACTCTTTTAAAATGTCTTTTGTATTATACTCAAATTATAGATTTAATGCTTTTAAAATATGTAACAAATTTTAAAATAAACAAAATTCTTCTATAAAGTGCAGTAATGCAGTGAGGGCAAGAACCCAATTTTTACACATTGCTCTTTAAACTCTTTTCTTTTCCTCCACTCTCAGACTTTTAGCCTCCAGGTTCTGATAATCTTATTTCTGTTATAGCTCTTGGCTGCTGCCCATTTTGTCCATACCTATTGTTCCCACGTTCAGTTTAGCTTTTCATATTCTTTAGCTTGAGGGAGGAGCCTGGGTCAGCACTGCAGATGGAGGGGAAGAACTGAGTAAAAGCAGACCAGTTTAATGTATACAACTATGAAAAAAACCAAAAGCTCAAAGCCTTTTATGATATGCCAACATGGCTGTGACCTCCTGAAGATCTTAAACCACTGACTCTAATGGACATTTAGCAGGACAAAAATCAGCAATTTCTGAAAATATAAAGGCCAATCAAAGTCATTTTTAAAATTAATATAACTGGAAATAGAAATTTTAAGAAAATAAAGCAAAAAAAAAAGAGCAAGTGTAAAATTAAAAACAAAACAAAACAATTTCTCCAAGAGCCAAGGTGATGCTCACTTCTGAATTAGCTATGCAGTGAGAAATCTCTGGACCAGCAGATGGATATGTTGTTAGGCATACTTCTAATCCCTCCTGCATGTCCATCATCAACTCCTATGCATTTCCTCTGCTCTCCTCTATCCTGCAGTTTGTAAGCTCCGTTCAAGCAACAGACTTATCTCTCATCCCTAGCTCTAGTGAAAAAGGGCAGTGGTAAGTACTTGTTGGATAAATGGCTCAACTATAGCTTTGTCTTAGACAACAAAAACATTTTATTAAATATGATGGATAAAATCAATACAGAGGTCTGTCAGTGTAAGGATGGCCACACACACAATGGATTTAGCTCCTTAATAAAGCCAAGATGAACAGCTCTTTCCTCTCTCTGAACATTAACAGCAGCCTTAATAAGCCTACAATATTTGAGATTATTTTATGGTTGTTGTTGTTGTTTTGGTTTCTTTCTTTCTTTTTTTTTTAAAGATTAATTAATTAATTAATTAATTATATGAGTACATTGTAGCTGTCTTTAGACACACCAGAAGAGGGCATCGGATCCCATTACAGATGGTTGTGAGCCACCATGTTGTTGCTGGGAATTGAACTCAGGACCTCTGGAAAAGCAGTCAGTGCTCTTAGCCACTGAGCCATCTCTCCAGCCCATTGTTTTGGTTTCTTGAGACAAGTTCTGATAATACATGCAGATTTAGCTGGCCTGGAATCTGCAATGTAGACTATACTGGCTTTCAATCTACCTGCCTCTGCCTGGAATTAAAGGCATGAGCCACCAAACCTGGCTTGAGATTACTTCTTTGCCTCATGGGTACTAAAAAGGGGAATCAAAGTAGCTCAATGATGAACTAATTCAAGTATTGAAATTAATGGAATTAAAAAAGGATAAACTTTCAAGCATGTGGCATTAAGTATATAAATGAAAACATAATAGTAACACAACAATCCAGATAGATGTAAGAGCAGTAGATAGCCTTCCTTCTATCTCTTCCCACATTTTGTCACATTAATTTCCTGTGCCTATTACTGGGTACTTGTTGTTCTCTTCACATTTTGGTACCTTACTGTCCTAGAAATGAGACAGTCTCCCAAGGACTGTTTAATATCTGTTCCTGTCCTCTGCATGTGCAGAAGGTAACTCCAAAAACACTGCCTGCCTCAATTCCCTTCTCCCTCAGAATTGGTGCCTGCTCAGCCTGTAATACTCACATGCCATCTTTCAGACCTCTGAGACCCGGACGAAATGTTACTTCTTCCAGTGAGACTTTCTGATCCCTTCAAGTAAAGTCAGAATCCTCCATTTATTTAATTCTATTTTTGTGGCCATAATTTTGTATTTAAGTAAAATAAAGATATTTGTGTCTGTGTATAAATAATAAGCCTAAATACTCTAGTATCTGTGTTCCCAACCAGAGTTAAGCACAGGATGTATAAAACAGACTTAGCAAGTAAACATTATTCCTCAGTCGAAACATTTTATTCTAGAAGGTAACTAAGTGTATCTTCTCCCTTTAACTCCTTTGCAAAGACTCTGCATTTAGAATGGAAAGTTGGAAAATACTTTCATAAATAGCTTTTTAAAGAGAACGTTATAATTATGATTTGATTAAGAAAAAACACCTCTGAGGATAAATGCACAGTTCTCTGTTCTGTCTCTGACATAACATCTTAATAGCTCTGCCTTCCCTGCTCTCTCCCACTATGGGTTGACAACTGACTAATAGGATTAGTAGCTTCATTCTAATAACCTGGCTTAGTTAAAGGCCAGAAAAAATGACAGCCTCAATCTGAATTACATGGCCTGGGAATCCATCCAATTATTAAGTAGAGTAACTGTTATTAGCTCTCCCAATCAAAGGAGAGGCAGCTGTTCATCTCTGGTGACCTGCAAAGGCTGCTGGCCTTTGTACTTGACTTCTCTGCACACAGTGATTACGTTCTTTGTGATCATGGAAGAAGGCTTTCCTAGCTTTTTAGAGAGAGAGGCAGCAGATGGGTAAACTGTTTGCATGTTCATTAGCAGGATAGGCTAGGCATTTGTTCTGAGCATCTGTGGTACCTTAAGACCCATTTAGAAATATTTCTGAGAAGTGAGTACACTTGGAACTCAGCCCAATTTATAGACATGGGGATCCTGAAAATGAAACTTTTTATGGTTGTTCTTCTCTGGAGGACAAGCTTTGTACACTTCTAGGACCCACTTTACTACTACTTTCCGTTTGCACAGGTTAATGCTAGTTAAAAAAGCAGGCAGTATGAGCTGATGATCGTCTCTCCCCATTTTCTTTCCCCTTAAAAACTTTCAACCAGTTTAGCTGGCTTTCCCACATTCTTATAATCTGTGTAAGTGCCTGTGCTCAGATTTCTAGCTGTAGGCACAAACACCAAAAGGACTAAGGTTCTAGGGGCAAGGACATCACAAGACTGAAATTCTAAACTTGTGGGAATGTGGTGCCAACAAGATTGAAACTCTCAAGTAGAGTTTGAAAGCTTAGGTAACATGGTGAGACAGAAAAAGGCTAGAGAAGCTTTGCCAAGACCAGGGAACCCTGACTTTGTGATGCTAATTAGAATGTGAACCCTTTAGAAAGCTTCATGTTGGGTGCTAGATGGGGTCATCTCTAGCCCATTTGGATTCAGAGTGAAGGGAGCAAGGTGAGGGGCAGTGATGGAGGATAACAGCAGGGTAACAAGGCTTGATCATGCTTTCTCTTCTCTTGGAAGCTGTGTGAGAGATGACTAAAAACTAGTATGGGGTTCATTGCAACCATCCACAATGAAGTCATTTATTTTATTCTCAGGTTCTCCAAAGTGAACAGGCATGAGGCTGGGCCTAACACTCATAGTCTAGTGGGGGACAAATTTAAGAAATAAATGCAAGCTGGGCGTGGTCGCGCATGCTTTTAATCCCAGCACTTGGGAGGCAGAGGCAGGCGGATTTCTGAGTTCAAGGCCAGCCTGGTCTACAGAGTGAGTTCCAGGACAGCCAGGACTATACAGAAAAACCCTGTCTTGAAAAAACAAAACAAAAAAGAAAAAAAAAAACCCAAAACACCCAAAAAACAAAAAAGAAAAAAAAAAAGAAATAAATGCCATACAACAAGATAAATGAAGAATGACGAGATAT
Organism: Mus musculus; assembly: GCF_000001635.26. Classification (NCBI taxonomy): domain Eukaryota; kingdom Metazoa; phylum Chordata; class Mammalia; order Rodentia; family Muridae; genus Mus; species Mus musculus. Next base: position 55,696,787 of record NC_000075.6, read on the forward strand.
CCACAGAGTGGCCTGAACAAAGAAAAAATGAGTACTTTGGTGAGTTCTTTAGGACTCAACAGGTATAAATATGGACAATTTTCTAAGTTATCACTCAATAACTTAAAAGTTTCTAGGTATGGTGGCACATGTTCTAATCCTAGCAATGGGAGGTGGAGACAAGAGTTTCAGGAGCTTAAGTCCAGCCTGGTCGATGAGTTTAATTTGAAGCCAGCCTTAGGTTATCTGAAATACACACACACACACACACACACACACACACACACACACACACCACAATCAAACAAAAACCACAATGAACTCAAACCAAGCATCTAGAGAGGAGGATCTTTCTACAACGTCTTTTACACTCCCACCTTTAACAACTTGATTTATAGGATGTTAAGAGATGTCTTGTAACAATTTCTCTCTTACTTTATCTCAAAGGTTCTGAATGGTTTAATAGGCAAAACTAATTTTGGACCATATGGCCAAGGAAGAATTTGTGTTTGGCAAGAAATATTGTTAAGAGCTGTAACAATGTTTAAATTGTTCTGGGCCACAGATTTTCAGGAAGGAACTGCCCTTTGAAGCCAAGGATAAGAGTATTCCTATAGCATCCCAATTTCTCTCCAACACTTTAATCTCTACTGATCTTTCTATTTATTTAATTAAATTATAAATTAGAGCATAATTCTTATTTATTTAATTCTAACAGCTGGGATTATGTTTAAATTGGGTCTAGCAAAAAGTAGGTGATCAATAGATATTTACAGAATCAAACTAATTAAAGCATAGTTTAATTTCTGGCACTCCAGTGGCAGGGAGTCCCAGGTAAGGCAGATCTTGCTCTTCGGCCTACTTGAGGATATAATAGGGAAGAGAAGCCAGAGATAGAAGGCTAACTATAGGGCTTGTACAACCTTAATTTACATCTATTTACTTTGCTTCCCCCCCCCCCCCATCTTATTTTTAGTAAAAGTCAAGACCTAGACAATCCTGGAATGGAAGAGAATAATTTTCAGGAGTGAAAACAAAGATAGAGCAAAAACATGTATCCAAATTTTACTTTTCTCAAAGTAGCACTCTGGGTGGCTGCTGCGAAGATGATGTTGATTGTTCACATGTGGCAGGCCATGTGGTAGCTCCTCAGGATAGTCTCCGAAGGCAGTGATGGATAATATCCCAGTCACACACCCAAGAAAACTATTTTCAGAGAAATCAATTAACTGCTCACAATTTACACACAAAAGGCAGGCATATCTAGGTTTATGTGACTTCTGAGTGTGTGATGGATTTATAGCAAGAACATTATAGGGAAATCAAGTGTATGTTTGACTTTCTGCACATTTGTTACTAAGTATTCCAAATCTATAAACCCTTGGCTTTAGTATCATTAAAACCTTAAAAATATCTTGTAATATTTCACATTTACAGAAAAGCTACAAGGATAAGAGGGAGTTTCCACAGTCTTCATCTAGCTTCACTTCATGTAAGCTGCTTAGATACCTTCATCAAAACTCAGAAAACACTTGGGTTTTATACTCAACTATTCACTAGGGCCTTTGAATTTTCCTAGCTTTTCTACTGACAGATTTTTTTTTTCTTTCCCAGGATAGACTCTGGAGTACCACATTGTATCTACATAATCTTTTGATGATTAGGTAATTTTTGAGGAGGGTTCCTGAACTCTCTTATATTAGAATCTCCTTGCATTAAAAAAAAATCTTGAAACAATTCAGACCCAGAGAATAAAAGAATGTTAGTTGTGTGTTAGATCGTCACAAGTAAGTAAAAAAGGAAATGAAAGAACTAGATTTGAAGGAACTGAAATATGAATAATTTTTTTCAACTGATGGTGTAGTTCTTGAGACTGTCAGGAAATGGGGACAAAATGTGCACATAACCAGAAAGAAGTAAGCCTTTGGTGGGTGAGAAGGAACGTGGTACCTGAATTTGAAGAGACCCCAGATGGGTCAAGATGGGCTCTATACAATTCCATCCTCAACTGTCCTGAAACAGTTCTGCAAAACAATCTCTGTTTCTTCTTTTGCCTGGAGGTCAGGGAATCTGAGCACATTTTTGTGGGTTCTAATACTTCAGCAAGATACTGTCTGATGTTATTTATGCATGAGTTTTTTTTTTTTTTTAACTTTTCTTTGGGCAGGGGAAGCAGCTGTGTTAAAAGCTCTGTGATGGGACAGAAGGAAATGAAGCACAACCAGATTAGAAATGATCCTGCTAGCAAGCACAGGGTCTGCTTAATTTAGTCTAGAGGAAAGGAAAGGAAATAGTGATAAGCAATGTCAGAAATGTTTTCTTACAGGGATTATCTGAAACCTGCTTTCTGGTTTAGGCTTCTTCTTTTGCATTAGAAATGGTATATGGGAGAAACTGAGAAGGAAAAATCACCCCAAAATGTTACTTAGGAAACTATTTGATACAAAAATGCAAGTTAAGTGGCAGATTGAGGTTTTGGAGGACTTCCAGGTACCCAGCAGAGCCTATGCTTTGCTCATGGAGGCAAAGTGGATAAATGCTGAGCCTGTTGCCCATTAATGTTCCAAACAATAGTTTGCTCCTATGTGAAGAACAGTGAGATGGGTTGTTCTAAAATGTGTTCTTTCTTCTTGATTTTGCTAAGAGAACACAAGCAAATGTTTGCATAAGAGTTAATATTGCCCCACTGAATTCTTACATTAGAGCTGAGGTTTGCCGCTATTTGTGTTGATTGAGAATAAAGCTTTATAAGGGGATTAAAATGTTTAAACATCTGCTCATTTAAGGCAAATAAACTCCATAGGTGTCATTAAGTCTGGAGAAGGACCATGATAGATCATTCTTTGTGATATGCAAATATAAATCTCTTTCCCACTGTAAGTTCATTTGAAAGATAAATTTGATGGACAAGTTATACTTTAAAGGTCTTCTAAATCTGAGTTGGAAATAATTTTATTTTAATTATTATATGAGTTCATATATCCAAAACACAAATGAATAAAGCCACAAATAAGCTAATGTAAATTTACACAAATGTAAAGATGCTAAAAAGCAACAGTGTCTCTGCTGATACTGGGGGCACACAATGTCATTCTAGCAAGGATAAAGAGGTGGGGATCTGAGAATGCTAGCAGAAATCATGTACTGCATGGGAGAAGAGAAGAGAATGAGGCACAAAGAACATTTAGTTGGGGCAACTTTGTGACATTGCAGATTGCAAAGTAAGTCTTTCCACATTAGCAGGGACATAGACTAATTATGTCCTCTGGATTTTGATCACCTTGTGGGTAAGAACTGGGTCTTGTTCACTAGCTTTATTTGTCTCATAAAACATCAAACTGGTTACTTCTCTTTATTTTTCTGTGTTCTCATATAATAAAGTTAATTTCCATGTGAAGTGATCACTAAGAGGATTAAGTAAATTAATCTTCATAAATGTTTTTAACATCTTCTTTTTCAAAAAGTTAAAAGTTTTAATTTCTTATACAACCAATCTTCCCTTATCTATCCACCTAACCACCCACTCCATCCATCCATCCATCCATCCATCCATCCATCCATCCATCCATCCATCCATCCGCCCATCCATCCAGAAAGGGTTGTCTTGAAATCTCTATGCAGCTTAGAGCTGACATAAACCTAGAACTCCTGGTCAACCTTCCCCCCAAATTCCTTGATTATAAGTTTGTGTCATTCTAACTAGAAAATGATCGTGGATTGTAAATGATCCTTAAAGATATACGAGATCTTTCTGACATCTTAAAACTGTACTGAAGTGTAGGTCTCTAATAAGCACTTCTACTTTATCTAAGACTCCACCAACTTCACTGTATCAGTGTCTGCTTCAGCATTATGTCCTGGAAGGGCCTTGCCTTCTTCTCTGACATCTACATTATGTTCAGTCTTCCCAAGTACCCAGGAACAACTCTACTTCTTCCTAACAGCAGCCCATGGCTGCATTTCATCTAGCTGTCATAGAAATCTATGTTTGACTTACAGAAGTAAGTCTAACTTCACTCATGTCCTCATGAATTCATTTTAATAATGTATTTGAGATACGTGGGCTTGTATAGAAAATTTCAATCTAACAATTTGGCTTTTGAAATCTCCATCATTCTTCTATTGCCTTATTTTAAAAACAACAACAACAACAACAACAAACCCAAAAAACAAAAAACCAAGCAAGCAGGCAAGCTGTTATAACCTATGGACAAGGTGAGGTCATCTGCAATATGATGACTGTTTCGTTATTCAATAGAGCAGAGAAAGGCAGACAGAAATGTATTTAACAAGAATGGACACTCTGAGAAGGACATGGTCATTTCTGGGGCATCTGCTAACTTTCAAAGCTTAAATATTTCTGAATGATACTCAGAAAAAAAAGCACAGGGTCATGCAGAAATTATTCCCTTTAACCCACCCTGAACTGTTTTGATGACTCAAGTATGTTAGTATAGGTGAAAGAGGGCTTAAAGCCAAACTCTGAAACTGTTAGGGAAAAGCAAGGCATGTATGATCAAAGACTGTTTGTTGTCTCTGTTTTTGTTTTTTAAGACTTTAATGTCTTGAGAAATAATAGCAGGACTTGAAAAATGGGAATGTATGAAGAGAAAAAGCTTCTGCACAACGTGAATGTGAGTAAACAGAGAGCCTTCATAATAGAGAAAATACATATACGCTCTACACCTGGAATATACAGTAACTGCCATGTTTTGATGTTAGGTGCTAGGGACAGAGAAACAGATGTTCATGCCTGTGTGGAGTTTCACCCATCAAAACTCCTTTCCTTTGTTCATGTGACGTGGGTGAAGTCACTTAATCTCTGCTACTGTGGTTTACTCAAACACACCATAAATTATTAACCTCTAGAAGACTGAAGTGATGGTTACTACTAGACTATGACTCTCAAAGTACGGTTTGAAACTCCTTCTGAACAGTAACAATTCATTTTAAACAACTTTTTTTTAATCCAGTACATCAATTATTTAAATTGTACCTATCAACAAACTAATAAATTTTAACAATTTTTCAAGAGAAGAGATAGTAACATACTACAAAATGCTCTGTTGTTATATAAAAAGACTAAAACCTCAGGGACCAGGTTCTGGGAGTTTGTAAAACTTGTGGGGCTATGTCTCAGCAGGTCACTGGGGATGGTTCCCAACATGTGGATACTTCACTCCTCCTTAGAATAGGGAATAAAATACCCATGGAAGGAGTTACAGAGACAAAGTTTGGAGCTAAGACGAAAGGATGGACCATCCAGAGACTACCCCAACCCGGGGATCCATCCCATAATCAGCCACCAAACTCAGACACTAATGCACATGCCAGCAAGATTTTGCTGAAAGGACCCTGATATAGCTGTCTCCTGTGAGGCTATGCTAGTGCCTGGCAAATACAGAAGTGGATGCTCACAGTCAGCTACTGGATGGAACACAGGGCCTCCAATGGAGGAGCTAGAGAAAGTACCCAAAGAGCTAAAGGGATCTGCAACCCTATAGGTGGAACAACAATATGAACTAACCAGTACCCTGGAGCTCTGGACTCTAGCTGCATGTGTATCAAAAGATGGCCTAGTTGGCCATCATTGGGAAGAGAGGCCCCTTGGTCTTACAAACTTTATATGCCCCAGTACAGGGGAACGCCAGGGCCAAGAAGTGGGAGTGAGTGGGTAGGGGAGCAGGGCAGGGGGAGGTTATAGGGGACTTTTGGGATAGCATTTGAAATGTAAATGAAGAAAATATCTAATAAAAAAATTGAAAAAAAAAGTGCTTTCAGTTTCTAGTTCTAACCCTTTCTTAATTGCAAAGCTACAACTAGCTGAAGGGCCAGCTCCCACCAGTACAGGCAGAGACATTGACTGCTTCGTCATTATGGATGAATAAGCTGTGAAACAGCCATAACAAAAAATCTCTCTTGTATCACAATGTCACCTCACTAGTGATTTTGAAAGACAGAGTAAATAGCTCAGCTAACTTATTTTCTACTTTTGTCATAAAGGCCCATTTTCACTCCAAAATACATATCCTATTTTACAGTAGATGAAATACTTCATCATTCTTCTCTGTTATCTTACAAAGGAAAAGTAGTTTTAAAATAAGTCAATAGATGATTGAGTGCATATATAAGCTCACAATTTTAAAAATTACTTTTTTACATGTCTATGTATCCCTGTGAATTTTCTTCTTAGTGAATATGTTTGAATTGCTTTTTATTTTTCAATCTCCAAAATTTATTTCTGCTTTCATCTAACATAAAACTCTAGATGATAGTTATGCATTTGGAACCCTCTGCTCTTTTTGATAATCTGTATTGATCACAAGAACTTTGCCCTGGATCACTAGTATAACTTAAATAATTTCTTCTTTAGTAGTTTGATAATGTTCACATAATGCTTTTTTTCCTTCAGTTCTAGAATATAGTCAGGTGTTACAAGTAAGGATGGCTGGCTCAACTTTTTCCTGCATTCTCTCCTGTGAAACTCAATAATGTCTCTAGAAACTGAGCCTTCTACTCCAAACACTTTCATAATTTTTTTTTTGTTTTGGATATCTTCATTGACACTATATCCTATATTTTTCAATTCCCCACTTTCAGCCTACATTTTAGTCACTTGAGTTTCAATAACATGATTTTTATTTATAAATTTTAGTTTTCACCAAGGAGCTAAAGGGGTCTGCAACCCTATAGGTGGAACAACAATATGAACTAACCAGTACCCCCGGAGCTCATGTCTCTAGCTGCATATGAATCAGAAGATGGCCTAGTCGGCCATCATTGGGAAGAGAGGCCCCTTGGTCTTGCAAACTTTATATGCCTCAGTACAGGGGAACACCAGGGCCAAGAAGTGGGAGTGGGGTGGGTAGGGAAGTAGGGGGGGGGAGGGGGGATGGGGGACTTATGGGATAGCATTGGAAATGTAAATGAAGAAAATACCTAATTAATAAAAAATTTAGTTTTCAAAGTATCTATAATTTTATTTTTCTCATTCTGCATACTTTCTTGTTTTCACTTTTCTAGGTGTTATTTTATTTTTAGTGATTGTTGGAACATGGTCCATGAATGAAGCTGTGTGAGGTAAGATCTGAGACTTTGGTGAGAAAACACCAAGTAAACAAAACAAGAATTTTGTAATCTCTGTTCCCTGATAACATGAGATATTCTTGGAATATGCTTTATGTATCCTAGGTATAGTGGATAGGAGTGAGCTTACTTCATATTTTTCATAGCAGCTGGATTTTGTTATTTGTTTATGTATCTCTAAGTAAAACATGTTTTGTTTTATTTTGTTTTGCAGTATGTGGCTTGTCCTTGTCATTATACACTTTACTCAGGCAATTCTTCTTAACCTTCAGAGTATGAAGTGTCTGCTGCTCTGAACAAAGAGCACCTTTGGATGAGACTTTAGTCTGCCTCATTTTTATGCCCCACTTCCCAGGTTCACACTACCTACGAGAATGGTGAGAGATAACTGTCCACCTTTCCATGATAGAAAGAAAGCATGGTAAAATAAAACATACAATGTATGTATAGTATTTCCATTTTGGAGAATTTCAAAGAAAGGAACGCACAAAATGTGTAATTTGCTCATATCATTACACTGCTTGTATACTTTCCATTAGGCACTATTTTTAATTAGCATATTTTCAGCATACATGGTACATTTCATAAAGACATCTTCTTTTCTTTTCTTTTTTTTAAGATTTATTTTATTATTATACGTAAGTGCACTGTAGCCATCTTCAGACGCACCAGAAGAGGGCATCAGATCTCATTACGGGTGGTTGTAAGCCACTGTGTGGTTGCTGGGATTTGAACTAAGGACCTTTGGAAGAGCAGTCAGTGCTCTTACCCACTGAGCCATCTCTCCAGCCCCCATAAAGACATTTTCATACAAGTATATAAGAAACTTGAACTCTGTCCCGTCCTAAACACTCTACATTTCTTCTGTATCACCCATACCACACTCCTTTTAGAACTATTCATTCCTCTAGACTCTTTTACTTCTCCTTGCATGTCATATATACAGTTTTACATGTCTATAGAATGTTTAGGATCCATGAATGATAGAGAACATGATATGTCTGTTTCTGACTCTGAATTAATTTTCTAACTAATAATTTCTAGTTGAATCAATTTTTTAAAAAGTATCACTATTTCATTCTTCTGCCTGAAATAAATTTTCATTGTGCCTATTATCACATTTTATATATTCATTCTCTGTTGATAGACACCTAGGCTAATTCTTAGCTACTATAAATAATACTGTGAGAAATATAAATGTACAATTATTTACTATTTAATTTTGTTGATTTATGAATGATCTAATTCATCTTCTATTCCTGGAATTCTGGCTTCCACTTGATCTGTCTACTCAAGAGACTCCTCTGTGCTCTGTATTTCACTCAATGAGGTTTTCATTCCTACAATTCTAGTCTCATTTATTTTCAGTATTTTATCTTTTTTTATTTTATTTTTTTCTTTTTACAGTCAGTCAAATTTAGTTTGAAGTCAAATGTAATTTTATCATTGAAAACAGTTCAAGAATATAGAGAAGGTGTTGGTGTAGTGTTTATACCATTGTAAAGCAAAGTAACAAGACACCAAATGAACAAATCAATCTCTTGCAAGTAGTTTTATTAAATAAAGCACCATTGATTTGAACATTGGAGAAATACTGGCTGTTTTAAATCTACTTTTTCTTAAAAGAGATCCCCAACTGAAATTATTCCTGTACAACTGAAAGACATCATGGAAAAAATTGCTGTTTATCTCAAAGCATGGCCTAAATAGCCAAGTTATGTACAGCTGAATATAAAAAGTTAGCAAAGTTAAAATTTACGCCCCATTTTATAAATAAATGTTTCTATCTCTTTTCTGAAATCTTCTACCATGTGGAATTCCTTTATTCCCTCTGCTAGTTAAAAAGGTTCTCTTTGAAACCATTTAGGAGTTTATAAATTCTCTAAATTTGTTGAACATTTTATACTCATTGTTTGTATTCTTTGTCTGGGATTTCATTTACTTCACTTCCATTTCAATCTGTTATTAAGAAATTGCTATTCTTCAGAAGGATCACACTTCCATGATTTTATTTTGTTTCTGTAGTTTTGCATTATAACTTACATATCTGACTTAATTTTGTTAGTTGATTTTTTAAAAAATCAGCTTCATTTCAAATATTTCAATGTTTAAGTGGGGGACCAAGTTGTAGTAGGGTAGAGTTATTGTCTCCCTCTCCAGTGGACTTGGGGTACAGTTCAGAACAAAATACATAGTACATGTTCTTTCAGGGTATGGGTGTGTGGCACAATCCCTTACAAGAGTATAAGGACACTTTGCAGCTATCATTAACAATTCACTTAAAACAGTTCTTTATTTAACTTTGAAAAGTTTGAGCTGTGTGTGTGGGGGTAAAGGAACAAAGTATGGTGTATAGCAAGACAAAAAGAAGAAATGTAAAGGCAAACTGGCAAAATAAGGATCAGTAATAGATAACAGAAAAATATCAAGGAGGAAAAAGTAGATGAAGGGGAAGTTTTGGAATTGTTAGGAATCACAGAGTTCAAAGATTATTAGAGCTATGGAAGTTACAGTTAAGAAATACAAAGAGACGTTGGATGGAGACGAGAGGGAGTGAGGTAGGGATGCCAAGGAAGGTATATGGGGTCTACCAAACAGGGCTAGTAAGTATACTGCACAAAACAGAATGGATGTACAAACAAGTACAACGATCCATCTAAGAATAAGAACTAAAGCATGCCATGAGGAAGATTTGTTTTTTTTCTGCTTAAAAGACAAAGTTAAATAAAAGTGGAATAGGCAAAAATATACATTACTCACTATACCTCACTGAGGTAGATTTTGAATGTCTTTGTTCTCTGTGATATTTCAGGTAGTAAACTGTGCTGATGGGGAAGATGGTTTGCATCTTCTGTTCAGTGGTGTAAAACCACATTTGTAGTATGCAGTGGAGTTCAAACAAGCTGCTTTTTAGATTGAGTTTCTGCTCCGTCCCCAGTAGGTGTCAGTCCTTCCTTGGCTTTGCATAGCTTTTACCATAAAATGTTTGTTTTGGTAAATTCCCATTAGACTTCCCCCCACTCCCATGCGTGCTGGATGGGATTCCTCCACTTGAGTTTCTAAGTCTCTGAGAGTCTAAAGGCTCGGAGATACCCATGGACATACCATTACTTCTTTCCTGGCTTGGAATGACTGTCTTAATAGAGCTCTGTTCCACTGTCCTGTGCAGCTTTAGATCAGGCAGATCATGTGTTAAAACTGCACTGGGAATTGCAGGGTACTTCTCAGTTCCTGTACTGTCACCCAGGCAATGACTGGACCTCTCAGACATCAACAGATTTGCCAATCACATCTCGGCATCTATCTCCATCCCCTGTGTTGGGTCATGTCTTTGGCCATTTTGTCTTCAGGCAATGGTCACCTTTCTTGTTTTTAAACAGATCATACTAAACATGCTTTTCTTGTTTTACTTATAAACCAAAAATTACCTGTGAAGTAGTTGATTTGAGATTATTTTCTTGGGTCATTAAAAAGTTCTAAATCATTTTTTCATGTTTTAAGGATAGTAAACCCAAATCATTAGAACAAAAGAAATACTGACAGAGCCATTTGGTAGTTAGAAGACAAATTTGTGTGGTCGGTTCTTCCCTTCTACCACGTGGGCCCTAGGGACTGAACTCAGGTTGTCAACTATGATGGGAATCACTGTTAGCAACTAGGCCATTTCGCTGGACTTATTTTTTTTCTTTAAAAATTTTTAATTAAAATATAATTACATCATTTCTGCCCCCTTCTTGTCCCTCCCTTGACAACCCCCAAATTAATATTATCCTCTTCTTTAAAAATTGTTGCTAGATAAACATAAAGAAACAAACATGTAAATACAACCTACAGAGGCTGTTCAGTGTTACCTACATATATGTTTCTAGGACTGACCACTTGACACTGCATAACCTAATCAGAGGGGAGACCAATTCTGCCCTTCTCAGGAGGCTTTACTTGTTTCTACCTCATCTGGTAAGATTTCCTCCATTCACCTTGGGTTCTCAACGGGTATTAGAATTGTTCAGATTGTACTATAGACTGTGATCAGGAAGTATAAGCCGAATAAACTCATACCCTCAAGTTGCTTTTTGGTCATGGTATTTATCACAGAAAGAGATTGGGTAACTGGGACAAACATTTACTGAAAAATGGTTAGTGAGCCCAATCTGCTACAGTGTTACAAGTCCTGTCTTTGTCTGATTCCTCATAATTAAGCCTCTGATGATTTTTGTAGCATTATATTTGCCATGCCCCAATGCCATCTATGTTCCAGATATTATAAATCACTGAGATACTCCTCATCTCTTTGGCTTCTGCAAAGTGTTTCGAAACATTCTTTAAAATCTTTCTATTACTTTGTACATCTGAGAAACCTTAGCCTTACTATAAGTTAAACGTCTTCTCTGATGTCAATGACTAGACAATAACTCTCATAGAACCTTACATTTAATTTTATTGAAATTTCTATTTTTTTACAAGTTTTATTCTACTTGCTATAGAAGGCTGTAAAAAAAAAGTTACTTTAAACTGAGTGAGAGAAACCCTCCTAAGATCATATTTGAGTGAAGACCTGTAGATCAAGAAAGAAGTCACACAGCTACTGAATGAAGAGCTGTCTAGTAGCGGGAAGGGTTGATGTAAAGAACCCAATGGCAAAGAGTGCTAACAGAAGGGTACATAGCCCAACAGCTGCAGTGCAGCGAGCAGGAAGGAAGTGCTAAGCAATGAAGTAAGAGATACAGGTGGATTGTGTTCATGTTTTCTAGGTCATTGTAGTATTTCAGCTTTTACCTAAATAAGGTGAAGACCCACTGAAGGGTACTGCGTGGGGAAGGCATGTGACCTGGTTTATGAACTATGCATGGTAGAGAGTAGCTAGGACAGAAACAAAGACATTATTAATTGGACAGCTTATAATATGGTAGTTTTCACTTGCTGAAAGTCAGTTAGATTAAAGTGCTTTGTGGAAGGAATGACACACAAACATTCACAGTTGTTGGGGAAAAATGAACTCTTTACTAAGGATCTACCTTGAATGTGGTTTTTAGATTGCTAATCAGGCCGTAATTTATTATATAATAAAGATTATTATGCTTTTTGTGAAGATAAAAAAACCTCCTAAAGTAAAAAGTGCAACCCATGTCACTGTAAGATTTTATTGACTAACATATGTGTATATATATACGCACGCACGTAACACACACACACACACACACACACGCTCTCTGTTTCAATCTGTTTCAATGACTAGGTGATGGTCTGACTTCCCTGAAGTATAAATAATTCTTGGCTCTTAGGCATTTTATTTAATTTTCAGACACTCCATGTTTTTAAAAAAGCAGTGGTCAAAGAAAAAGAAAACAAAGCATCAGGTGCCAGGATCAATGTCAAAGGTGTAGATCTATTCAGCATGTCATACTTAAGATTATCTTATTCTTTCCATGGTTTTTCCAAACAAAGAATTTTATGAATCTTTAGAACCTATACTTGGCTTCACGCACGTAACACACACACACACACACACACACACACACACACACGCTCTCTGTTTCAATCTGTTTCAATGACTAGGTGATGGTCTGACTTCCCTGAAGTATAAATAATTCTTGGCTCTTAGGCATTTTATTTAATTTTCAGACACTCCATGTTTTTAAAAAAGCAGTGGTCAAAGAAAAAGAAAACAAAGCATCAGGTGCCAGGATCAATGTCAAAGGTGTAGATCTATTCAGCATGTCATACTTAAGATTATCTTATTCTTTCCATGGTTTTTCCAAACAAAGAATTTTATGAATCTTTAGAACCTATACTTGGCTTCACGCACGTAACACACACACACACACACACACACACACACACACACGCTTTCTGTTTCAATCTGTTTCAATGACTAGGTGATGGTCTGACTTCCCTGAAGTATAAATAATTCTTGGCTCTTAGGCATTTTATTTAATTTTCAGACACTCCATGTTTTTAAAAAAGCAGTGGTCAAAGAAAAAGAAAACAAAGCATCAGGTGCCAGGATCAATGTCAAAGGTGTAGATCTATTCAGCATGTCATACTTAAGATTATCTTATTCTTTCCATGGTTTTTCCAAACAAAGAATTTTATGAATCTTTAGAACCTATACTTGGCTTCACGCACGTAACACACACACACACACACACACACACACACACACACGCTCTCTGTTTCAATCTGTTTCAATGACTAGGTGATGGTCTGACTTCCCTGAAGTATAAATAATTCTTGGCTCTTAGGCATTTTATTTAATTTTCAGACACTCCATGTTTTTAAAAAAGCAGTGGTCAAAGAAAAAGAAAACAAAGCATCAGGTGCCAGGATCAATGTCAAAGGTGTAGATCTATTCAGCATGTCATACTTAAGATTATCTTATTCTTTCCATGGTTTTTCCAAACAAAGAATTTTATGAATCTTTAGAACCTATACTTGGCTTCTGAGTTTGTAACACAGGAACTTGAGAGCATGCTCTCATGGTTGTTGTCTCTGGAAATCATCATTAGCATATGTTAATTATGGACAGATTGAGCATCCCATATCTAAAATGCCTAAATGACAGAAAAATTACAGAACTCAGATTTCTTTTAGATTTTGAATAATTCAGAATAATTATATATCCATTATGGATTATCTTAGAGATAGGAAACAAGTGTAAACATGAAATTAATGTACAGTTCACATTACTTTATACACATAAACTGAAAATAATTCAATTAACAGTTTTTAGCAGAATTGAGAGTTCATTTTCAAAGCTGTAACAACATATGCGACGTAAACAACTCAATGGAGAACAGCTTATGGTGGAGCACAGTTCCAGTTGTCTGCCAGAGCGCTCTGGGCTTGTGGAGTGACAGACAACCGTGGGGAGCACATGGTTGAGCAAAGCTGCTCACCTAATGGCAGCCTGGAAGCAAAGACAGACAGGAAGACAGAGGAAGAGGGAGAGTTCTGCCATCCTCACCTATCTGTGAGGGTCCAAGATCAGCAAGCTGAAGAGTTCACAAATGACTTCACAGAAAACGCTGGCTGAAGGGTTTCCAAGTCTGCCAGCTGACATGCCTAGTCTGCCAGCACTGCTTTCTCACCACACAGAAGGCTGGATCACCAGTTTCCTAGGCATGTCATCTGCTGATAACTTTTCCCATCACCCACTTCCTTCTTTCCTTCAACATACAGTTTGTCCCTTCAGAGTCTCAGGTTCCTGATGACTTTTCATTTATCACTTTCTTCATCAGTCATTCATTTTTTTTCCAGTAAGTACTCTAGGGCTTATAGTGCTCACTCTTCAACCCTATGACATTAAAGATGGAATCAATCACAAGCTTCCTGAAGGAAAGACATCTTGAATACAAAACTGAAAATAGCAGGCAGTGGAACATAGGGGAGAGGTGCGCCTATAAAAACAACACCTCAACCAAGACATGAAGAAATGATGGAAGGTGCAGGCATAATATGTGATGGGGGTCCTTAGTGAACAGAAAAGGAAAGATCAAGAGAAGACCTATTAAAATTGCAGTATCTAAGAGGAGAATAAGGTTCTAAATTAAGCAATTCAATATTTGACCCTATTATATGCAGAACACTGTTTTTGATTTTAACCAGTGATACAAGTTTAAAAAAAGTAGTCTTTACCTTTTAAGAACTTAAACTTTAGTAGGAAAAATAAACATGATAATCAGCAATTACTAATATGTAGTAAATGACTCATAATACAGCTGTGATAGAGCTGGGCGAGTTAAGTTGAGGAGGAGCTGGGAAAGCTGCTTTTTGGTAGAGATTACTGACGTTATTTTGAAGGACAAGTAGGGGTTAGCTCAGAGGACTGGGTATTTTGAAAAAGGAAATGATGTAAATACTCAGGGAGGAAACATACCAGTAAAATTGGTCATTTTTATACATGTAAAATTTGCAGATATATAAAAATATTAAATGTATTCACACAGTTCCCTTATTCCTACTCAGTAACTGAACAACCGAAACTGACCAGTAGCTTTAAAAAGCTCTAGTACTCAACATGACGCCTGTGTTCACACAGTGAGAATCCTCCTTTCTCCAGTTCTTTCTATCTACCTGGCAGCAGCTTTTTCCGATGAACTTGGAGATGATAGGAAAGTCTGTGAACACAAAGGACTGTACATGTGAAGCCCACACTGTACTCTGAAGACAGCAACACTACACTGCTGCTGGGCTTCTTCCCATCTTTTAGGAAACACCACTATAAAATATGGCTTTGAAAGACTAATTCAGAGCAATCTATATAAAAACTGCGTGCTATTCATCTTATCATGCTGTAATTGGTCACTGTAGTGAGCAGGCTTGACAGTTTGTAGATTAAAATGTAAACACTGGGTTTGACTCAGTTATGTTGAGGCCAACTGTTCCTGACAGTCTCTGCAACATGATAAACACTGTCTGTCTACAGTTCCCCAGTATTTGAAAGTTACGACAAACATTTTGCTGAAATGTAAACAGCCGACATCATGACGAGTGAAGCAGCACACTGCAAATTTATCTAAAATCAAGAAAGCAAAGATCTTGTTTGACACTAGATAAACCATTAGTGCTCACCAAGGGAGCAGCTTTGGGAGGTCATAAGTGTTGTCATTAGTCTTCAAAAATACGTACTAAAGACATTGCCTTAACTTGGTTCAAGAGAGAATAAGCCAATTGAAAAATAAAAAAGATTAGAAACCAGTATAAAAACAGAAAATATTTCCTTAAATGACAATTTTAAACTGAAGACTTTTAAATATTTATTCACTTTAGTTTCTGCATTTTTAATAATTTTAAGTCAAAAAGCATAGAGTAGAATTTGTGTCTTATTTTCCATATTATTTAATTATCCTTTCTTCTACTTCAGCTTTATAGAATATAATAGTTACTACTAATCCTTTCACAATGTTCATGAAAAGTCATGTAATGAACAGTTGTTGAAGGCCTTAAGTTTTCTTAAAATTCTGATACTGTCCTATAATTCAAAGTCCATTATTTTATAAGTACATATTATAAGGTTAAAGCAAATTATAAATAATGACATGTTAAAATTCTGAGATTAAAATATTGCTGTGTTTTTCTACTATTATAAAATGCTTATCACATCTGCATCTTTATATTTAGAGATTAATAAGAACATTTTATGTGAAAGATAAATATATTTATATTTTGGTTTCTAAACATGTAAAATAATGGTCAAAAGAGGGATGGATATCATTTCACAACAAAAGAACAAGTTTATTTAAAGTTAGATGCTCACACCAAATACTTATTTTGAAACAGGACATTATAAAATCAAAGACAAAAGAACGAATTGTTTAATTAGTGAGTCCAAACTAGTTCAGACTGTTTCTTTTAGAGTATCAATAACATATCAAATGTTCTAGTTTCCTTTATCTGCCCCAGATGGGGCAGTCAGTATAACCCTGAGGACCTGGCTGTGGATCTTCAGCACTGGAGCCATATATAAGTGGAGCGGAGTGGTCAGCACCTTTAGTTCCAGTGCTGGTTGGTGTAGGGAGGTGGGTCCAGGAGCTACTGGCCAGCCAATCTAGCTGAACCAAAGAGATCCAGGGTCAATGAGTGACATTATCTGAGGAAGAGTTCTAATATTAACTTATGGCTTTCAGGTACACACGTACATATATATCCATGTGCACACATGAACACACATTAAACAAAAATTGCCAAAGATTCATGAACATGTCTAATGCTATAAAACAGGAATGTGATAGCACTCTCTGTCACTAATTCTAACTTTTTTTTTTAGCTGGAACTTACTGTGCTGCCCAGGCTGTCACTGAGCTTTAAATAGGTGCCCTGTTTCAGGCCAGGTGGCCAGTTATAGGTGTGTGGTTGTGATGGCTGACTGGGTCTGATGTTTTGCTCAAATCTACATGATGGTTTTTCATCTACATCTGTTCTCAACTTTCCTTCTCTTTTTCCAATTCTTGCCCTTTGTACTCGCCAAGATAACCAGACTGGCTGTTTTTTGTACCTAAGGATTATACCAGAATACTCTCAGATAAGCAAAGTACTTTATTTTGCCAATTTATTCAATTGGACTATATTTTTCCACTTTCTTCCAAATCAGTCCTGTCACTAAATGCAGAAATTGTACCTTAGATGGCTTTAGCTTAAATCCCCAATGCATAGAACAACAACAACAACAACAAAAAGCATAGTAATATATACTATATGAAATTGTATATTTGGGTCTATTTCTCATTCTTGCTTCAAAGAATAACATATCTTTAAAAAAACTTCTAGAAATATAAAATCTATTATCTTCTTAACTAAATAATGTCATCCACCCATTCACTCAATCTGCTAGAAATTGCTGATAGAGCCTCTGTGACATGTCATGACACAGAGACCAAAGGACTCAACAACAGTGGAGGAACACAAACCAGTCAATATGTGGGGATGATTTTCCTAGTTATACACCAGCATTACTGGTGGAGACTTTTATTTAGTCTGTGTGATCTAAAGCTTCTTTTTCAATTTTTAGTCTAAAATTTTCAAACATAGCCAGGCAGAGTAGTCTATGACTATAATCTCAGGTCTTAGAATGCTGAGGGAAGAGGGTTGCTATGGATTCAAGGCCAGCTCAGGATAAATGGTGGAATCTCACAACACAAAAAGTTTAAAACTTAACAATAAAAAGGATAGAACTACTCAGTTCCAAAGTCATTCTGAAGGATGGAGTACTGTTGTAATTAGCTAGCAGTAAGCACTATGGTGAGTACTATAGCTTTTTCTGTTTTTCTTTTTGTTGTTGATACCTTTTACTGACCCATAGAAACATATTCCACTAGGGATCTTCAGTGGCCACATTGGGTTGAGACTCAGGTAGGTAATTTGTACTATTCTTCCATTTCAAAGTTCTTTAGACTTATTCCTAGTTTTGCTATAGGCTATCTTCAGGAATAACTCCTCCAATCTCACCTCCATTCCCTGGAATCTGCCTTTTGGTGCAAATTCAGGGTCGCCCTAACTCGTTCCTCTGTCCTCTTACAGCCTTTCCTTTTATCCCATCTCCATTTCTTTGTGTTACACATGCTAAACAACTAGAGGCCCCACAGCTACAATACTTGGGTAGATTCCAGAGGCAATAACTTCCAAAAAACAGAACACCCACCCAAACAATGAAGATGAGACTAGATATGTATGCTAAGAAACACATCAAACACTGTAAGTCCAGGAGCCTAGTTCCCAGCACAAAATACAAACATGAACAGACAACCCAATAGGGCTCCTTCAGAAACCAGCAACTTTACTGCAATAGGTCCTGAGAAAAGCAATTTAGCTGAAGCAACAGACAATGATTTGAAAACAGAAATTATAAACATATTCAATGATCTTAAAGAAGATATAGCTACATTACTCAATGAAGTCTCAGCAACACAGTTGAAAAAAATAAAAAAAAACAATTTAAGATATAAAAGTAACTTAACAAAGAAATAGAATCATTAAAGAAAACCCAAACTAAAATAAAATTAGAAATGAAAATCTTGGGATATCAAAACAAAGCTCAGAGGTAAGCGTCACAAACAGATTAGAAGACATGGAAGAGAGAATTTAGTCTTACAGATAAGTTAGAGCATTAATCTACAAAAATACAGGTACAAAACATACACAAAATATGTGATACTAAAAAAAGATCAAAACTGTGAATAATTGGTAAAGAAAAAGGAGAAAAACCCAGGTCAATGACCCAGAAAATATTTTTAACAACCAAAATAACTAGACAATTAAATGTTCACAATCTAAAGAAAGAGATGCCTGTCAAAGTGTAAGAGGTTGTATACAGAATTCTAAATTCCAAATTCTAAATTCCAGAATTCTAAAAGGACCAGAAACTTCCCACAACACATAGTAATCAAAAAACTAATATACAGAACAAAGAAAGAATATTAAAATCTATAAAGGAAAAAATATCAAGTCACATATAAAGGCAGGGCCATTAGAATAATCCCTGACTTTTCAATAGAGACACTAAAACACAGAGGGTCTTAATGGATGTTCTGCAATTCTGTGAAATCAGAGGTGCCAGACCATACTACTATAGACAGCAAAATTATCAATTACAATTGATGGAGAATGAAAAACATTCCACAAACAAACAAATAACAAATAATAATGATTTAATGATACAGCCTAAAGTTCTAAAAAAAAAAAAAAAAACCCAGGAAGAAATAATACTCAAAACGAGTACATGGGAAGAAATAAACTCAGAGATGAAATCAGTAAAAGATAAAAACAAAACAAACCAACAAAACAAAGATAAGGAATCCATGGAACAGAGTTGGTCCTTTAAGAAAATACAGATTGACAAACCTTGGCCAAATTAACCAAAGAGATGGGGGTAGATGATTCAAATTAATAAAATTAAGAGTTGAAAGAAGAGACATTACAACTGATACCAGGGAAATTTAGAGGAGTCAAAAGGACATATTTTAAAAATGTGTTTTTCATGAAAGTGGAAAAACCTAAAAAGCTGGGTCTAAAATAGGAAGCATTATAGACATTCTAGGCACACTGCTGTCATGGCTGCAGCCTTTTCTGTAGTACACATTTTCTTGGCTTTATTAAGATTTCTGGTGGAGAGGGACTACAGTCCTCTGAGTTTTGGGTCAGCTGAACAGCACTTTGATGCCTTATAACTTTCTCCCAACCCAGAGATCTCAACAGAAAAATGGGAGGCTCTTACAAAAGGAGGAGTGCTGCTATGTGGCAGGCCACTCTTCTCCCACAGTTACTGCCTCTGGGGTACTACACCAGCAACCAACAAGAACTTTTTTTTTCTTTTAGAAAAAAGTTAAGAGCATAAGGTAGAACAAACAAACAAAAACAAAAACAAAAAACAAGAACAACTGTTCATCCTTTGGGACTGTAATGTGTAAAATGTCACCTCAAGTGGGGCATTACTGAGCCTATTTCTATATTTGACTTTGGTTGGTGGTTTAGTCCTTGGGAACTTTGTGTGTGTGGGGGTCTGGTTTGTTGATATTGTTGTTCTTCCTGTGGAGTTGCAAACCCTTCAGCTCCTTCAGTCCTTCCCTTAACTCCTCCATTGGGGTCCCTATGCTTAGTCTGAAGGTTGGCTGTGTGCATCCACATCTGTATTGGTCAGGGGACAGCAAGATGCAGAGGGTAAGCTCTATCAGGCTCCTATCAGCAAGCACTTGTTGACATCAGCAATAGTATCTGGGTTTGCTGTTTGCAGATAGGATGGATCCCTAGGTGGGGCAGTCTCTGGATGACCTTTCCTTCAGTCTCTGCTCCACTCTTTGTCACTGCATTTCCTTTTGACAGGAGCAATTCTGGAATATTTTGAGATGGGTGGGTGGGTGGCCCCATCCTTCAACCAAGAGCCAAGCCTATCCAGTGCATATGGTATCTACAGGTTCACTCTCCCTGTTGTTGGGTATTTCTGCTAATGTCACCCCAGTTGGGTCTTGGAATCCTCTTGCATCCCTGGCATCTGGGACTTTCTAATGGCTACCTGCTCCCCGAGTTCCCCAACCCCCAATTCTATACACCACTGTTCAATTTTCTGACCTTCTGACTTCTCTCCCCGTGCCCTGTGTCCTCCCACACCTGATTCTAGCTCCCTTTTTCCTCCCCTCCTCTCATTCCTCCCTCCCTCTACCTCCCATGATTATTTTCTTCCCCCTTCTGAGTAGGACTGAAGCATCCACACACTTTGGTGTGAGTTTATTTCTTCTTGGCTTTCATATGGTCTTTGAGTTGTAAGGTGGGTATTTCGAGCATTGTGGGTTTTTTGTTTTGTTTTTGTTTTTGTTTTTGTTTTTGTTTGCTAATATCCATTTATCAGTGAGTACATACCATGTGTGTTCTTTTCTGACTGGGTTACATCATTCAGGATGATTATTTTCTAGTTCCATCCCTTTGCCTAAGAATTTCATGAAGTCATTGTTTTTAATAGCTGAGTAGTACTCCATTGTGTAAATGTACCACATTTTCTGTATCCATTCCTCTGCTGAGGGACATCTGGGTTCTCTCAAGCTTCTGGTTATTATAAATAAGGCTTCTATGAACATAGTGGAGCATGTGTCCTTATTACAAGTTGGAGCATCTTCTGAGTATATGCTCAGGAGTGGTATAGCTGGGTCATCAGGTAATACTAAGTCCAATTTTCTGAGGAACCGCCAGACTGATTTCCAGAGTGGTTGTACCAGCTTGTAATCCCATCAGCAATGGAGGAATGTTTCTCTTTCTCCAAGTCCTCACCAGCATCTGCTGCCACCTGAATCTTTGATCTGAGCCATTCTGACTGATGTGTGGTGGAATCTCGGGGTTGTTTTGATTTGCATTTCCCTGATGACTAAGGATGTTCAATATTTCTTTAGGTGCTTTTCGGCCATTAGAGATTCCTCAGTTGAGAATACTTTGTTTAGCTCTGTACCCCATTTTTAATAGTGTTATTTGGTTTTCTGGAGTCTAACTTCTTGAGTTCTTTGTATATTTTGAATATTATCCCTCTACCATATGTAGGGTTGGTAAAGATCTTTCCCCAGTCTGTGCGTTGCCATTTTGTCCTATTGACAGTGTTCTCTGCCTTACAGAAGCTTTTGAATTTTATGAGGTCCTATTTGTCAATTGTTGATCTTAGAGTATGAGCCTTTGGTTTTCTGTTCAGGAAAATTTCCCCTGTGCTAATATGTTCGACACAAAGAAATCTCTTGCTTTTCCATCAGAAGAAGGTGAATAAATATATACTCAATTGTTTTAAGTTAAAATGTTTGAGGAATTTGGCTACCATTTATCATGATGTCCTTGTTTGGCTTTCAAACTCACTACTTACAAACATTCCTAAAGAATAATTTGGCTTTTTGTACTTATTTCAAAATATTATTATAATTTCTGATCTGAAATTATACTATTGAGTCAAAGCAGTAAGAAGTGCATGGTACTGCCATTAAAATAAACTTGAAAAACAGTGTAACAAAAAAGAAGATGCAGAAAACAACTCACACAACTAGAGACCCAATTTTCAAAAAGGAGTCAAAGCACATAGTAAAGGAAAACCGTCTCTTTAACAAATGGACAAGTGGGGAAACTGAATATCCACATACAGAAAAATGCAGTGATCCACATCCCTCACCCTGCACAAAAATAACTCAAGGGTCAGCAACCTCTGGACGAAGCTTAGGTAACAATGCTCTTTGTATCAAGCAGAGGCAAGAACTTCTGAAAAGGGATCTCTAATGCAGAATCCCAAGGACTGACAAATGGGCTCTGAAGTTAAGAAGCTCTGAAGGGCTTTGCAACCCCATAGCAAGAACAT
Source organism: Mus musculus (assembly GCF_000001635.26). NCBI lineage: Eukaryota > Metazoa > Chordata > Mammalia > Rodentia > Muridae > Mus > Mus musculus. Next base: position 55,719,162 of record NC_000075.6, read on the forward strand.
CAATACCAGTCAACCAGACCCCCCAGAACTCTCAGGGACTAAGCCATCAAGAAAGGAGTACACATGGCTCCAGCTGCATATGTAGCAGAGGATGGCCTTGTCATGCATCAATGGGAGGAGAGGTCCTTGGTCCTATGAAGGTGCAATAGATGCCCCAGTGTAGGGGAATCAAGGTTGGGGAGGTGGGAGTGGGTGGGTGGATGGAGGAAAACCCTCATAGAAATAGGGGGAGGAGGAATGTGATAGGGTGTTTCTCAGAGGAAGGGAAACCAGGGAAAGGGGATAACATTTGAAATGTAAATAAAGTAAAAAAAAAAAAAGAAATTAAGAAGCTCCTACAAATCAAAAGGAAAGTAACTGTAGAATGACGTATGACAGAATGGGAGCTTTTTATAATTATATATCAGACAGAACATTACTATATAAAATATATAGGATAATAAAACTTAAACACCAAAAAATACAATTAATAAAAGAATTTCCAAAAGAAAAATACAGAAATAGCTAAAAAGTACTTGATAAGGGGCTCACCACCCTTAGCCCTCAGGGCAAATACCAATTTAAATTGCTTTGAGATTCTATTTTACCCTGGTTAGAATAGTTTTCAAAACAAAAACCAACTAATGGGACTAGAGAAAAGAGCATATATTCTCTGGCAGAGAACCCAAGTTTGGTTCCCAACAAACACACCAGGAGACTCACAACTGTATATGTACTGGCTCCACAAATCTGCCAGTCCCTGCACTCACATGTACATACTGGCACAGCACACAATTCAATAAATAGTAATGAAATTAATCTTAAAAAATGATGATAAATGCTGGTGAGGATGTAAAAAAAAAAGGAATCCTCATATACTGCCTATGACTATGTCACCCTCTTAAGCCATGATGAGAGCCAGTGTGCCAGCTCTTCATATAATTAAAGACAGAACTATTAGATGACCTAGTAATAACTCTCCCGATTATATACCTCAAGGGTTGTATATCAATATACCACAGAGATACTTATACACCCACAGTTATTACTGCAGCATTTCTAACAACTAGAAAACTGAACCAGCTTAGACAGCCACAAACAAATGGATAAAAAATTTTGATAAACATACACACAACTGAATTTAATTCAGCAATAAGGAAAAGAATCATAAATATTCAAGGGAAATTAATGTAACTGGTGAATATTTGTTAGACTTAATAATACAGACAGTTGATTTAAATTCATATAGGTGTCTACACACGATAATATCTATCTATTTATGTACATGTGTGCATGTGTGCGTGTGTGTTGTAGGCCCTGAAAACAAAAAGGGGACTGTGAAAAAGATCTTAAGAGAAACAGGAGGAAGAAAAAGAAGAATGAACCTGTGGCAAGGCAAAGGGGGAAATGAAGACTAGGGATCAGGGAGAGAGAAAGAAAACATAACAGCATATTATGTATAAAAAGTCATAATGATATCTATTATGTGCTATGTTCAAAAAACAAATTAAAAAAAGTCAAACTTTCAATTTTGCATCCAACCCTCTATTCTGGAAAATAAGTCCCAGTGTATGGTGGGATGTTTATAGAGAAAAGAAACAAAACAAAGCAAAACAAAAACTTTGAAACAATTGAAATAAAAGTTTAAAATAAGACTGAAAAAAAAAAAACCTTAAAGATTCAGAGAAAGTTAAAAGTAAGTTAGACTTTAAAAACATTCCAATAGTAAGGTTTTTCTTTTGAATGGTTTATTAAAGTTATGTGCTACATCCTTTTGAAATTTAAAAAAAAATCTAGCCAATTAAAAATTAATTAAATAGATCTTTACCTATTGATGTAGAATAACATTTTCATATGCTAGTTTGTAAAAGCACTATATTATAGTGAATAAAAGTGTGCATATATTTATATATGTAATACATATAAACAAACATATATAGAAGAATACACTTAAAAGAGTTAACATTGCTGGGTGTGGTGGCACACGCCTTTAATCCCAGCACTTGGGAGGCAGAGGCAGGCGGATTTCTGAGTTTGAGGCCAGCCTGGTCTACAAAGTGAGTTCCAGGACAGCCAGGGATACACAGAGAAACCCTGTCTCGAAAAACCAAAAAAAAAAAAAAAAAGAGTTAACATTTCTGATACAGGAAGAGACGGCTAGGAGACAAATGGGAGAAGAATTTTATTCATTTCATTTCTTACTTCTGCATTATATATTTTTAAAATATTGAATATATTAAACATAGTAGTACAGATCACTCTTCCTTAATAAGGTCTGTGAACCTAAATGTCCTCAAAGCAGAGACCAGCCAAATCCTGAGTCTCCTCACATGACTGACTATCATGCACTCCTTTCACTCACATTTATAAAGATGAAAATTTTGTATGTCACCTATTTCCTATAACACATTATTTTAAAAAAGGGAGACTATCATGTTCAATTTTTAAAATTTAAATGCACAGAGTTATTTAGTATTTGAAATAATTTATTTTCAGAATATTCTAAATCTTGAGTATAAAGGAGATGTTGTAACTCTTAAGGACAATTCATTTTCTATCCTAGTCCATTAGTAGAGGAAAATCAATGCAGCCAACTTAAACATATTAGACTTGTATGGAGTTGCTCCTCTGTCCTCTTCCCACATCATGGTATGTCTTTGTTCTCTTTAGGAAAATTCAATTAGCAGCATTAGTATCCTCTTCTGTCAACAGAAGGCAACATGGCTATTCTCACCACTCAAAGACATGCAAGCAGGGCTTGCTGATTTTCTGACTTACTAGTTAACAGAATTACAGCTCCTTCTATAAATGACTCTATGTGTCGTCTCATAAACACAGTGACAGCTTCTGAAATCAATCTTTCATGACCTTATTGATTAGGACACTTAGAAATAATGAGACTTCACTGGTAGTAGAATAATGCTTAGAAAAATGAAAAAAAAAAATCCAAAGGGGGCTTGCCTATTACCATCTCTGAATTCATCTTTCTACCACCCCTTTCCTGTTACAGTTACCTAGATCCAAGTATGATATAAAGTTAATCTCCATTTTCCCATGCTTGTGCATTTTTAATACTTGATGGTAACATTTTAAAAACTAAAATAAATAGGTTTGAGATGTTTTTGGTCACTGTTTTTCTAAGCTATAAAATCAAGGTATCATTCCTAAATGAAGGGAACACTAGGATTTTTTTCAAGACTGAATCAGGAGAAAAACCATGTAAAGAAAAATCTGAATATCAAAAACAGCTTCAAAACTGTTTTAGTCATATGGATTTTTTTTTTTGCTAAGATAATAACAATTTAAAGCACAACATCAAACACTTTTAGTACCCAATCTTCTAATTCAACTTAACTTCTCATAGTATATAGATTAAAACAAAGCAATCTACAGCCCAGAGAGGGGCAGTAACTGCCTGAGAGTCTACCTGACTTTCAGTGAATTCGGCATGAAATGCCTCTAACCTCTAGAGCTTAGTTGAGTAAGGACAAAGGGAGAATCCACTTTCATTTTCAAATAACTTACGTTATCTTGGACATAGTAAGGGAATAATCTTATTTCATTAAAATGTGAGCCTGTAGAGATTTGTACCCGCTCAGGGAAACAGGCAAGCTATAGGTTTCCAGTCAGCATACTAGCTTCTGCAGGATTTTCTAAGCTTTACATTTTTTTTTCTGGTAGGAAAACCACTTAAAGAGTCAGAGACAGAAGGATCATTTGAGCACAGGAGGTCAATATCAGTTGTCTGCTAATTTATACAGCAAGAGCATATGAGAGTTTCTTTTCTAAGCCTTTCCAACACTTAGTATCCCATGTTTTCACATTTCTATGCTGCAGAAACAGCAATGATATGGTTATCATGCTTACATTTATGGACCTCAGTTGTTAATAATGCTGAGCTTCTGAAAGTCTTGTTTGTAGTTTTACTCATTTCCTAAAGGATTTCCTTTCTTAATTCTTATATATTTTCACGAATCCATTTGCCAGGTAAGTATGCTGAAGTGTCTTTGCATTAATGGCATTTGGTTTTGCTTATGCTATGTTACTTTTTCCCTAAAAATTTATATTTATTATTCTTGAAAATAAATGTTCGTTGATACGGTTACAAACAGGAATGACAAATTTTAATTTGTGCCCTATTTCTACAATAAAAGACTTTGCCTCCAATCTATAAGATGAGAGCTCATATTTTAAATGTTTTATGATCCTTTAATTCATATGACTATTACTTGACTATAGTAGTAACCTGTCACAACTCCACGAGATTGGTATGTAATTCTATGATTACTTTTCAGAGAAGTAAACTAAAGCCTACCAAGGTTTATTTTAACCAGAAAATTCTCTATGATTAAGAAAGAAAGAATGAATGAATGAATGAATGAAAGAAAAAAAGAAAGAAAGAAAGAAAGAAAGGAAGAAAGGAAGGAAGGAAGGAAGGAAGGAAGGAAGGAAGGAAGGAAGTGATTTTTACTTGCTTTAGTTAATATTAGTTAATATCTGCTTAGAAATCTGCTAATTTAAAAGAAGTCAGTTGAATTGAAGAAAGCTGGCATCAAGTTCCACACATTTGGCATTTTTTGTTCTTACTGTCACTATTTCCGAGAACCGAGACTTAAATAAATGTGGTTAAAAACAGTAAGTGTTTACTTACTGCATGAAGCAATCAATCACTAAGGTGAGCCACAAACAGAATAATGAAGGAGAGGTAGCATGATGGAGTACTGTAAGGCCGAGATGGGAAAACACATCAACAAGCACATGTTACCAAAGGCTGAAATCACTCAACATTACATCTGTTAAGGTCAAAGGGTCCCATGTGCTAATATTTATTTGTTTGTTTTTAATTACAATTAGTGAGAAAAGAAGGTATGAAATTTGTTCTTCTCAATAGCAATACCATTTCCAGAAATGTAAAGAGTAAATATAAATAATTCATGGTCTCACTTCCCAAAGGTTATTTTTATGATACTTCTTCCATTGACATTACAATAACACTGCCTTACTGAAATTTTTCTACAAATTATTATTATTATTATTATTGTTTTGTTTTTCGAGACAAGGTTTCTCTCTGTAGCCCTGGCTGTCCTGGAACTCACTTTGTAGACCAGGCTGACCTGGAACTCAGAAATCTGCCTGCCTCTGTCTCCCAAGTGCAGGGAAAGGCATGCGCCACCACGCCCGGCTATACAAATTATTTTACAAAAGTATTTTATAAGTTAACTTTTTGCAAGATAAATGTTTAAATTGGTCTTTTTCACACATATGTACAAAATGTTCTGAAGAATATAAAGGTTGTTTAAGTTCTTCCCTTGAGATACTTGACTAAAGGCACCTCAGGGCTGGTAAGTAAGGCAGCTTGGTGGGTAATAATACCTGCTGCCAAGCCTGACAGCCTGAGTTTCATCCCTGAACACCCCCTACAAACACAAACACACACACACACACACAGCATGCGCGCGCACACACACACACACTCTGTAGGAGAGAAATGAGTTCTTCATGTTGACTTCTGGCCTCCATATGTGAGTCATAGTATGTGTGTCATCCCTACAAATAAATATAGAATAATATTCAAAACTAGAACTTTAGGGAAGTGTTTGGTTTTCTTTCTTTCTCTCTCTCTCTCTCCCTTCCTTTTCCTTCCTCCCTCCCTCCCTCCCTCCCTCCCTCCCTCCTTCCTTCCTTCCTTCCTTCCTTCCTTCCTTCCTTCCTTCCTTCTTCAAGGCAGTGTTTCTCCATGCAGCTCTTGTTGAAACTATTAATGACTGCTTCTATTTCTTTAGGGGATATGGGATTGTTTAGATTGTTAACTTGATCCTGATTTAACTTTGGTACCTGGTATCTGTCTAGAAATTTGTTCATTTCATCCAGGTTTTCCAGTTTTGTTGAGTATAGCCTTTTGTAGAAGGATCTGATGGTGTTTTGGATTTCTTCAGGATCTGTTGTTATGCCTCCTTTTTCATTTCTGATGTTGTTAATTAGGATGCTGTCCCTGTGCCCTCTAGGAGTCTGGCTAAGGGTTTATCTATCTTGTTGATTTTCTCAAAGAACCAGCTCCTTGTTTGGTTGATTCTTTGAATAGTTCTTGTTTCCACTTGGTTGATTTCGCCCCTGAGTTTGATTATTTCCTGCTGTCTACTCCTCTTAGGTGAATTTGCTTCTTTTTTTTTCTAGAGCTTTTAGGTGTGTTGTCAAGCTGCTAGTGTGTGCTCTCTCTAGTTTCTTTTTGGAGGCACTCAGAGCTATGGGTTTCCCTCTTAGAAATGCTTTCATTGTGTCCCATAGGTTTGGGTATGTTGTGGCTTCATTTTCATTAAACTCTAAAAAGTCTTTAATTTCTTTCTTCAGTCCTTCCTTGACCAAGGTATCATTGAGAAGAGTGTTGTTCAGTTTCCATGTGAATGTCGCCTTTCCATTATTTATGTTGTTATTGAAGATCAGCCTTAGCCCGTGGTGGTCTGATAGGATACATGGGACAATTTCAATATTTTTGTATCTGTTGAGGCCTGTTTTGTGACCAATTATATGGTCAGTTTTGGAGAAGGTACCATGAGGTGCTGAGAAGAAGGTATATCCTTTTGTTTTAGGATAAAATGTTCTGTAGATATCTGTTAAGTCCATTTGTTTCATAACTTTTGTTAGTTTCAATGTGTCCCTGTTTAGTTCTTGTTTCCACGATCTGTCCATTGATGAAAGTGGTGTGTTGAAGTCTCCCACTATTACTGTGTGAGGTGTAATGTGTGCTTTGAGCTTTACTAAAGTTTCTTTAATGAATGTGGCTGCCCTTGCATTTGGAGCATAGATATTCAGAATTGAGAGTTCCTCTTGGAGGATTTTACCTTTGATGAGTATGAAGTGTCCCTCCTTGTCTTTTTTGATAACTTTGGGTTGGAAGTCGATTTTATTAGATATTAGAATGGCTACTCCAGCTTGTTTCTTCAGACCATTTGCTTGGAAAATTATTTTCCAGCCTTTCACTCTCAGGTAGTGTCTGTCTTTTTCCCTGAGATGGGTTTCCTGTAAGCAGCAAAATGGTGGGTCCTGTTTGTGTAGCCAGTCTGGTAGTCTATGTCTTTTTATTGGGGAATTGAGTCTATTGATATTAAGAGATATTAAGGAAAAGTAATTGTTGCTTCCTAGTTGGTGTTCTGTTCTTGTGGCTGTCTTTTTTTTTTTTTTTTTTTTTTTTTGGTTTGTTGAAGGATTACATTCTTGCTTTTTTAGGGCGTGCTTTCCTTCCTTGTATTGTTTTTTTTTTTTTTTTTTTCTGTTATTATCCTTTGAAGGGCTGGATCTTTGCAAAGATAATGTGTGAATTTGGTTTTGTCCTGGAATACTTTGGTTTCTCCATCTATGGTAATTGAGTGTTTGGCTGGGTATAGTAGCCTGGGATGGCATTTGTGTTCTCTTAGTGTCTGTATAACATCTGTCCAGGATCTTCTGACTTTCATAGTCTCTGGTGAAAAGTCTGGTGTAATTCTGATAGGCTTGCCTTTATATGTTACTTGGCCCTTTTCCCTTACTGCTTTTAATATTCTATCTTTATTCAGTGCATTTGTTGTTCTGATCATTATGTGTCGGGAGGAATTTCTTTTCTGGTCCAGTCTATTTGGAGTTTTGTAGGCTTCTTGTATGTTCATGGGCATCTCTTTATATTTGGGAAGTTTTCTTCTATAATTTTGTTGAAGATATTTGCTGCCCCTTTAAATTGAAAATCTTCATTCTCATCTACTCCTATTATCTGTAGGTTTGGTCTTCTCATTGTGTCCTGGATTTCCTGGATGCTTTGAGTTAGCATATTTTTGCCTTTTGCATTTTCTTTGATTGTTGTGCTGATGTTCTCTATGGAATCTTCTGCACCTGACATTCTCTCTTCCATCTCTTGTATTCTGTTGCTGATGCTCGCATCTATGCTTCCAGATTTCTTTCCTAGGGTTTCTATCTCCAGAGTTGCCTCACTTTGGGTTTTCTTTATTGTGTCTACTTCCCTTTTTAGGTCTAGTATGGCTTTGTTCATTTCCATCACCTGTTTAGATGTGCTTTCCTGTTTTTCTTTAAGGACTTCTACCTGTTTAGTTGTGTTTTCGTGTTTTTCTGTAAGGACTTGTAACTCTTTAGCAGTGTTCTCCTGTATTTCTTTAAGTAAGTTATTAAAGTCCTTCTTGATGTCCTCTACCATCATCATGAGATATGGTTTTAAATCCGGGTCTAGTTTTTCAGGTGTGTTGGGGTGCACAGGACTGGGTGGGGTGGGAGTGCTGCATTCTGATGATGGTGAGTGGTCTTGGTTTCTATTTAAAATGTAATTTTAAAATGCCTCCAATGCCAGAGTAATCAATGAAAATCATTCTTATCAGTAATCATTTGGATGGAGAAAAAAAAAAAACCAAAACAAAATTCATGGTAAAATGTGAAATTAATTCCAGATAGATAGTAAATAAAAGTAAAGGCAAAACTACAGCCTCAAAAATATAGGAGGTAGGAGAATAATTTATAAGAAGGGGAAAATTATTAATATAAAAGATGAGGTTAATACACTTGACACACTGAAAATAGACACTGTGAGGTCACATGAAAAAGCTAAGAATGGTGTCTAAACTCAAGAGAAAATTCTTATAAAATGGTAGAAAAAACAAAAAAATTTAAACAGGTATTCTATAAAATGAAAAATCTAAATGGTCAAAAAATATGTAAAAGTGCTTGAACCTTCTAATAGAGTATTCTACCTGAAAATTATACGAGGTATTATAATAGCCACAAAATTGACAGAAATTAAATATTAAGTGTATATTTTAGGCAGGGAAAGGACCAGGGTCCTCACACAGTAATGAGAAGAGAAACTGGTGAAATTGCTTTGGAAAACTGCTTAACATAGTATAAAGGTATGGTATGTATAGATGACCCAAGAATTCCTCAGGGGAGTTTTTATCATGGAGTACCAGGATACATGCTTAAAAGTACACTTTTAATAACTTAACCAGGGACTTCTGACTACAGTGGTGGGTGAGAAGATATGTCTGGATGAGGACTAGGACTGTTGTGCCACTATACTAAGCTTTTTTCCCTAAATTACCAACCATCAAGAGCTATGTGTGCTAGCATATGTCTCCCAGGAGGACCTTGGCTTCTAATGGGCACTTCTGATACCTAAGCTGCTATAGCAGCCACAGGCATCCATCCCATTGACCAGCATCAAGTATCCTCACCAGAAATCCTCACAAGAGGGATAATGGGAGCTTTAGAAATAGAAGTCTGAGCTGTTGAAAACCAAAAGGTGTTGTTAGAGTATAGTTAGTATGAGAATGTATAGGGAGACAATGTGTAGAAAGTGGCCTTGGAACTTAAACCAGAGACAGAGAGATGGACAGACAGACACAGAGAAAAACTACTCTTTGTCCTACTATGGATGGAAGGCAGAAGTGTGCAGGGAAACCCAACACAATATCCTAATTACACACACAGGTATATAGGTGTGAAGTCTTATAATTTTCTTTCAGATTCTGAGTCACAGAAAGCCCTGCTTATGGAAAGCTCTATTCACTATGAGAAGACTGAAACGTGTTAGACTATGGGGAACTCTTGCCAGTGTATCCTAACACAAGTCCATGCTCACATAAATTTGGGGTACAGTGAAATAACTTGTCTGAATTAATGAGATAGCATTCTACCCCCACATCTTGGGGGACTATCAAATAACAACCCAGAAAGAAGAACAACAACAGCATCCCAATGAGGGGAAAATATTTACATACGGTTTACTATCTTCTATTTCATGTTATTGCCAATTTAAGCTAATCAAAACAAAACAAAAACAAACCCTTTTTAGCTTTTATAATGATTTTGCTATCATTTCCAAGTATTTTACTTTCATTGTTACACTACTGTGTTTCAACTTATATCTAACCAGAAATGATATATCTGACTATCCCTTCTTTGTCCACACTGACAAAAACCTTGTTGTTTCCACATCAACTACAGTTTGTCTGCTATCTCTCAGAATTCCAACTTGCTCATTATCTCCTTCCTCTATTCTTTTACTTCACAACTTAAAAACACCTTTAGAAAACCCTCAGAGAATAATAGCCTACATTTTCCTCAACCAATAACTGAAATGAAGCTTAGTGAACCAATGAGCTGTATTTGGGTATAGGTGAGTGGTTACTTATTAGGGACAGAAATTACTCATAGACAGCTGCACCAGCAAAGCTCACTTTGTGACAGCCCACAAAGCTGGGAACCTGGAGCACAGGCCACAGCCTACAAGCAGCTCAGCAGGTTGGAGGGTATCCTTTCCAGGTGCCTCAGCTGGTCTCTGCTTCTTCTGGCTTCAGGGCTTGTCTAAGGGGGATTCTTTAGTGATTAGTCTTGGGAAGTGGGTGTAGAGACTTTCTGAAGCTGTGTATTTAACTCCCTATGTTAAAAGTTTCCCTGCATGATGGAGTTTCCATCTCTCCTTATACCATCCTGTCCTAGAATATTCTGGTATTTCACCTCCCTATCCACACCCCATGTCTTTTCCATCCAAGATGATGCAAAGTTTTCATCTCAGGAGAAAATGATACACAACTGGCATACTTCAGAAATGACATTTTCATGATAAAACTAGAAAGGCAAAAGTGACTGAAAATCCAAACTACTAGTTTATCTTAAAATAAGGATAATAGATTATGACTAGCCCCCCCCCCGCCCCCCAATCAAAGGGAAGACAAAAGGCTCCAGGATACTGGCAAGATTCTATTTCTCCAATGGTCACTGGTAGGATGATTTTAAATCATTATATGCACATCTGTTTTATGGGGAGCAGGGTGGGAGTAGGGTATAGGGGGCTTTGGGAATAGCATTTGAAATGTAAATGAAGAAAATATCTAATAAAAAAATCCTCAAAAATGCATATTTTGGGGCTGGAGAGATGGCTCAGCAATTAAGAGTATTGATTGCTCTTCCAGAGGTCCTGAGTTCAATTCCCAGCAACCATATGGCAACTTACAACCCTATGTACTGGGATCTGATGCCCTCTTCTGGTGTGTCTGAAGACAGCAACAGTATACCCACACACATGAAATAAATAAATCTTTTTTTTTTTTTTTTTAAAGAAGAGGCTATTTCTCTGGGAAAAAAATGCATATTTTGTTACAAAAGGCAAGAGGTTCAAAATATAATGGAAAAATAGTCCACAAAGAGTTAACTTGAATAGTTATAACAAAATTACCAAAACTACGTGAAAAAAAGTTTTTATAAATCGGTACTTCCAATATTCATTTGTGAGTTTTTATTATAAATTCATTGACTTTTAAAAAATTGCTTTCATAAAATCACACTAAGTAATTCCAGATAAAATGATAAAGGGCGTTATGTTTGTATCAAGAAAGGCTTATTTAGGAAGGTCTATTTTAGAAATAATATTCACACAATGTATTTCAAGAAATATCTTACTATTGACATATGACACAATATACAAATTAAAGTATTCAACTGAATGAACTTTGTTGACTCATGCATTTGTTTAATTACTACATAAAACAGAATGCGTGGCATTCTTATTACCCTTTCCAGAAAGTTCCTGCTGCCTCTTTAAGAGTCAGTTTTCTTTACCTCAAAAATGTCCTTTCTTAGCTGGGTGGTGGCAGGGTACACCTTTAATCCTAGCACTTGGGAGGCAGAAACAGGTGGATCTCTGTAAGTTCAAAGCCAGCCTGGTCTACACAGTGAGTTCCAAGACAGCCAGGGTTACACAGAGAAGCTCTGTCTCAAAAAAGCAAACGACAACAATGACTGCAACAAACAAAAGACATCCTTTTTCAAAAAATATAATTCATATATGTTAAACCTTTGTCTATGTGAAGAACACCACTTGTCAGTATGTCTTGAGTCTTCTAACCCCAGGTATCTGAGTAACATCTAACAAAACATTTCTTTTTCTTTGGGCTATAAATATATCAATTTTGATAAAATATGGAGCCATAGAAGCTGTTTTAGCTAATTATCCGATGCTCTGAGAAAGCAGCTGTGTAAGCTGAGAACAGTGAGAACATAAAATGAATTTCTGGTATTGAATACTTTCCAGACTTTACAGCTCTACACTGAAAAATTCCAGCTGAAAATAAGAAACACAAAACCAAACTACACCATGGGTTGTGGCAGATCGGCAATGCTAGAAGCCTGAGCATAGTGCTGAATTCAATTAGTGGTGAAACTTCTCAAAGCTGAGTGATTTACTGTCTCTCAGCCTAGGTGTGTGCTAAGTATCTGCAAGTGGTAAGGACCTGCAAATAGTTGGAAAAAAGATGGAGAGGAGTTTTGACATTTGCTCTTTGTATGTTACTATAAATTTCCATGATAAAACTTGAAAACCCCATGCATGACAGGGTTGGCGAAAGACATTACAAAGTCCATTGTGATTTACATTTCCTCATCCTAGTTCAAACTGAATCCTGCTAGCCGTGTAGCTTGCTTATTAAGGTTTAAGGGATTAACAGCTGAATCTCGATTTAAATTTGGCAGCAATCTAAAAATGCAGTAAGGGCAATTGGATAAACTCCACATCCAGTCTGTCTGCTTAAACTGTTTACTTACAGTAACAGCATACAAATGTCTCATGTTACTGATAAACCACAGAAAGTTCCTGGGATGCTATTACTATCCAATCATAAAAGTAATGTTCATCATCACAGAGTAATGAGAGAAGGCAAAGCAGATACAAATCATGCTCACTTGTACCAAATTCAACAAAACAGTAAAAAATAAGGGAAATGTCTTTCTGGATAAAAAAAATTTAGAAATACATATGAAATAATGAGCATTTCTGCAACAGGATTCTTTTGTTCAGAACAATTTATTTTAACTTGGATTTGTAATGATAACTTTAGGCTGACATATAGAAAAGATTTAAGAATGCAAAGAATAGTTGTAATATGAACACAGTATTGACTGTGAAAAGTATCGAAGCAGTCAAGAGTGTAAGCGTCACATGATGTCGGGGTGTCACAGTTGTAGCACTTTGGAGACTGAGTCAAGAGGATCACTTGAGTTTCGGGGTTTAGATCAGCCGCCCACAGTAATAATCTAGCTCAAAAATAAACAACAACAAAAAAGCAAAGCCACTTGAGTGATGGGTCCTCCATACACTTGCTTGTCTGAATAATCACTCTTCTGAGAAAACATCAAAAAATTTCTATGATTACTATCTATGTATAAATTGTAATACATGTGTGTGTATATGTGTGTGTGTGTGTGTGTGTGTGTGTGTGTAAGAGAGAGAGAGAGAGAGAGAGAGAGAGAGAGAGAGAGAGAGAGAGACTGAGACAGAGATTTCTTGAATTTTAAATTACGGGAATTTAAAAGGCATATAGATATATACTTATAAGCATTGTGAAGTACAACCATACCCAATTTATAGTTTCATTGCTGATAATAATATCCAACCAATATTATATTATATGACAATCTCATAAATTTGCCTTTTTAGGCACTGATATTTGAGTTAGTCTCTATGATCGATGCCATCTTTGAATATCTGTGTTAATCAAATATGATACAAATGCTCACAACTTTAGTTAATAATAGCAAACTTGTAAAAAGAGACAGCACCAACTGTGTATGTGTCATGGCACATGTGGGGAAGACAAAAGAAAATTTGTGTGAGTTTTCTTTTTCCATCATGTGGGTCCTAGAGACCAAACTCATGTTGTTATGACTGGTGGCAAGTTCACTGATTTTTTTGGGGGGGGGGTGTGGTGTCTGGAGGGGGTGTAGTTCTGCACAATCTATCTATTGTCAAATGGAGTATGGAAGTTACATACTATCATGTTATATTTGAGCTTACTTGTCCCTTTATGTCCAGTGGCATTTGTTTTGTTAAACCAGGCATAGCAGTATTTGATGCACTTATAAATAATATATCTTGAAGGGCTTTTTTCCTTTATAAATATGTATTGACCTTTATCACTTCTAAATTTTGATTAAGGTCTGCTTGTCAAATGTAGCTCTGTTTGTTTTAGGATTTCAATTGTTTGGAATATCATTTTATATACACTTATTTTATATATATGTAGGTATTTACTAGAGAGCTGAGAGTTTCTTACAGACAGCAAACCAGAAATCTTGTTTTATTATCTGTAATTACCACCATATCGTGTTGTTAAATTAGCTGTGTTAGCACTGGGCAACTGAGAGCTATTACATGTAATAGTCACTTGTCTTGCTGTGACAAAATACCTGACAAAGGAACTGAAAAAAGTAATAATTTATCTTGATTCATACTTTGGAGGCTATAGGGCATCATGGTAGGGAGGGACATCACAGTGGCAGGAACTTGAGGAGGCACTAGACACACTTGTTTTTGCAATCAGACAGATGAATACTGCTGTTGTTAGTGTTCTCATATGATTTTTTTTTTTTTTTGCAGTCTAGGATCCAAAACATGGAATGGTGCTACCTATATTCAGAATGTGTCTTCTCACTTTAATAGACCTACTATATATGATCCCTCATAGACACACCCATAAGCTTGTCTCCTAGGTGATCTTAGATTCTCTCAAATTGAAAATCAGTATTAGTTGATTGAAATTAATTGAAAAATTATCGATTTCTTCCCACTACTTGAAAATTATATACTAACTTTTCTTTTATTCATCCAGAGGGTTTGTTGATCTGAATTAGCAATGTTTGATTCTTTCCAAGTTCTCATTTATTATTTTTGTAACATTTATTCTTGTCCAAGTTCTCATGATAGTATAATTCTTTTTCTCTGTTTGTATGTACTATCTCTTTAAGTATTTTTTACTATAATGGCTGCTTGAATCAGTAAGCACGAATTGTTTTAGTTTATTCTTATGGGAAGTCTTTATTTCTCCTTTGATTCTAAAGGATGATTTGATGGCCATCATGGTCGTATTGGCTGTGACTGTGCTTTAGAACACGGCATCAATCTGTGCTTTCTTGGTGTTTAGTTTCTACTGAAAGGGATTCAATAAAGCAATTTGGCACATTTCTCTTGAATATCATACCCTGGTTCTGTTCTTAGGAATTTTAACTGTAAAACAACACAAAGAGGAAATTTTCTGCCTATGTGTATTAGGGGCTCTAAATTCTTTCTGTACTTGTATGTCTACTTCTTTCCCTAGATTTGGGAAAAAGTCTTTAACAATTTTATTAAATATGTTTTCTATATTTTAGTTTTTTCAACAACAACAAAAAAGAAAGTTACAAAAATAATGTATAATAAACTGTGAAGTTCATTAACAAAAGTAAAAGTAATAAAAGCAAAAGAATGAAATAAATGTGTGCGATAAGAAAGGAGGAAGTAAGGGAGGAGAAAAAGAAATATAAACAGAATATGACAAAGAAGAAAAGAGAAAAAATCAAAACGTGATTTAAAAAGGGATATATAAAAGCAAAAGTAATCAAAATAGAAACACTGTATTTTATAAAGTAAAAATCGCACGGAAAGTAACACTAAAAAGAAAAAGTTTAAAAATATAATTGGAGACACTTTTCAGGGGGAGGGCTCTGATACTGCATCTACCAGGTTCATAGTGGTAGGTTAGTGGGTCAGAGCTGGAGGTTATTGTGTTCGATGTTCTTACTGTGCAGGCTGGTTACTGTATGCAGGCTGTGAGTTGGGCAGGCCAATGGTTTACTGTCAGTGTCAGAGTTGCATTCACTTCAGAAGATTTCATTACCTGTATCAAGAACCAGCTGATTCTAAGAGCTTTGTGGTCTGTGGACTAGAAAGGTTCCTAGTTGTCCCAGGGGAACCCTGGATTGTATAATCTAAAGATAGCAAATGTTCAAACTAAGAGCTGTCCTCTGAGTCCCTCAGAGGGTGCAGGAAGCAAAGTACTGACTTCTGCACTTGAAGAAACCAGGCATTCTGTCTGCCAGACTCACTCAGTACTTTCAGGCACTGCCCAGCAGTATGCAGAGGAGAGAACAAGCATTAATAAGTGTTTTGTCAAACTTGGGCTCAGAGTTGCCAGTCCTACTCACAGTCAAACACACACAGCAGAGATGCAGCTCTAGAAGGTAAAATACTTAGTCATGGGCATGGAGCTGACAGCTTCCACAGTAATCACAGGCAACAAAGCACGAAGTTAAATGCCTTGACGGAAATCCACAGGTATCAGGGTGTCTTGGGGCTGTTATTGTGATGAAACACTATGATGAAAGAAACTTGGGGAAGAAAGGGTTTAGTTCACTCTTGGTTCTATGTAACTGTTTATCATCAAAAGCAGTAGGGCAGAAATTCACTCAGGGCAACAACCTGGAAGCAGGAGCTGATATAGAAGCCATGGAGGAGTGTCACTTACTGGCTTGCTCAGCTTGATTTCTTTGAGGACCCAAGACCACCAGTCCAAGGATGGAACCATCCACAATGAGCTGGGCCCTCACCCATCACTCACTCACTCCTCACTCACTCACTCACTCACTCACTCACTCACTCACTCACTCATTCACTCACTCACTCAGAAAATGCCTTAGTGATACAGCCAGAGCTCATGGATGTATTTCCTCAGTTGAAGTTCCCTCCTTTTAGTAACTCTAATTTGTGTCATAAGACTGACCAGCACATAGGACACAGAGTTAAAAGACTGCAGTAAACCACAGGTAACAGGGTTGAGACACTGTGGCCACAGAATGTGGAACCACTAAACTCTGTGCTGATAGAGCTCTTGTTTCTTACTCTATATTTCTATAGCAGGTCTGCATTGAACCCTCTGATAAAACTGTCTCAAGGTCATCTTCTACCCTGATACTATGGCTGGATGTCTCCTGAGTCTTTGTTTTTAGGTTCCTAGAGAAGTTTACTATCTCACAAAATGATACCTGACTGTATCTGTGAGATGTGGGGTGGAGAAAAGTTGGATTACTAACTTCATTACTATGCTGGCACACAGATGTCACTATCAGCAAAAACCCAGGCACTGGATTTCCCATCCCAGAGAAGTCGGGTTTCTTTTTCAGCACGGTACCAGCCTGCTGTTATTGAAGTCTGGAGGCTTTCTCTGTTTGAGGCTTTGCCTTCCCTTTCCCTGGAGAGCAGTGGGTAGAACTACAGACTATTTTTTCCTTTTCTCTAGGCTGTCTTTCTGCTTCTCTGTTCTTTTTAGCTATCCTGTTAGCTTTCTCTTGACTCTCAAAGTTTTTCTCACTTCTTCAGATTACAGTTTTTCCTTTTTTATTCTGACTCTTCTACTTCATTGCTGCAAGAAGTAATCCACTACTTTACTTTAAAATAATATGATTTTAAAAATTCATTTTGATTTTTCATGAACGGGTTTTGCCTTCACCTGTGTCTGTGTGTGCTATTTGCATGACAGACTCTCTAGAACTTGAGATATATATATATACATGGTGCTGGGAAAGGAATGCAGGTCTCCTGAAAGAGCAGCCAAGACACTGAATTTCTGAGACATCTCTCCAATATTCCAAACCATATACTTTTTAATTAGGACATACATCTTGATGTATTATACTTTCTTTTTTCATATATATGCGTGTACACACACACACACACACACAGAGACACACACACACACACAGACACACTCACAGAGTACATTTTTCTCCTGCAGTATGATTTAGCTGTATTTTGGTCTTTTGATTCTTCTGAAAATCTCCATTTTAGGGCTGGTGAATGGTCCTTGGGTTAAAGTACTTACCCAGAGCGTGATTAGCTGAGTCTCACCTCTACAAACCACAGGAGAAAGCCTATTCTGCAAGCTGCCTTTTGATACTGACATGCATATACATGTACAAGAATACTCACAATAATAAAGATTGTAATTTTGAAAGCTCATATTTTAGAAACTATATTTCAAATTTCATAACAAAGTATTTAGACTTTTAGCTGGTATTTCACAGAATGTACAATAAAGTTTGAGAAAAAATTAGAATAGTAAAGTAAGTTTTACTTCTAGATATTTATTATATGCTGATATTATCAATGCAATTGGCTTTTATATTGTCTTTGTAACTAGTGGCCTTATTATAATAATAATTTCTATGGAAACAATTCATGTACAATTCTATCACTAGCTAATAAAGTTTTACTACTTTCTTTTAAAATCTTTTTTTTTTTAAATTAGGTATTTTCCTCGTTTACATTTTCAATGCTATCCCAAAGGTCCCCCATACCCACCCCCCCATCCCCTACCCACCCACTCCCCCTTTTTGGCCCTGGCATTCCCCTGTACTGGGGCATATAAAGTTTGCAAGAAGTATTAGTAGCAGGCACTCCCTTTTTTTACTTCCCATTTTACAGGGGACATTTTTAACATTCTACAAGTCTGATTTTGATATAATTTTTTGTAGATGTATTTTGTTAGACTGAGAAAATTTCAATTTGCTCACATCATGACTTAATATGGATCTTTATAGTGACTTGGTATAAAATTTACCAAATTTTTTACTATATTTAATTTAATGTTAATTTAATTATCTAGTGTTAAGCCAACTGTCTTATCAATAAGTCCAGATTTGCTTTGAAATACTAGTTTTTCTTAAAACACATGCACATACAAACACAGACACAGACAACCCTCCCTGCCTCCATACACATACACACTCTTTATGATTCAGTTTGTTAAAATTCTGCTTAGGAACAGAGAATCCAAATTTGTGAATGATGATGGCTTGAAAGTGGATCCTCCCACCCCTTTATTATGTTCAGTGGACTTTGGTGTGGATCTTAAATCTGTGGGTTAACGTCTATTTCTTGGAACATTCTTAGTAACACTTCAAATGTTATTTCTGCCCTAGTCTCTTCTTGAGCAGTGGTTACCAACCTGCAGGTCATGACTTCCAGAGAGGTCACATATCAAATATTTACATTAAATTTCATTACAATAGCAAAATTATAATTATGAAGTAGCAATGAAATAATTTTATGATTGAGGGTCACTACCACATGAGGAACTATACTAAAGGGTAAGGGCATTTGGAAGGTTGCGATCCACTGTACTGGAGTGTTAGTTATACACAAACCTAAAATACTTAATATATACCAAACCACTTATGCTCTTCTCTTAGTTTCGTGTATTCCCCCTTCTAAAAGCTTAGTCTAAATTCCTTCTTAAGAACTATCTTCCAGAATACTAAATCTATATCTAGCAGGTTTTATTATTATTTTTATTACTACTAGTTGTTTTAGATTACTACAGTTTTCAGGTCTCAAATGTTCATTTTTTCCTCTTTTTTTTCAAATTTTTATTAGATATTTTCTTCATTTACATTTCAAATGCTATCCCAAAAGTCCCCTGTACCCTTCCCCTGTCCTGCTTCCCTACCCACCCACTCCCACTTCTTGGTCCTGGCGTTCCCCTGTACTGAGAAATATAAAGTTCACAAGACCAAGGGGCCTCTCTTCCTATTGATGGCCGTCGATGCCATCTTCTGCTACATATGCAGCTAGAGATGCGAGCTCTGGGGGTACTGGTTAGTTCACATTGTTGTTCCACCTATAGGGTTGCAGACCCCTTCAGCTCTTTGGGTACTTTCTCTAGCTTCTCCATTGGGAGCCCTGTGTTCCATCTAATAGATGACTGTGAGCATCCACTTCTGTATTTGCCAGGCACTGGCATAGCCTCACAAGAGAGAGCTATCTCAGGGTCCTCTCAGCAAAGTCTTTCTGGCATATGCAATAGTGTCTGGGTTTGGTGGTTGTATATGGGATGGATCCCCGGGTGGGGCAGTCTCTGGATGGTCTTTCCTTTCCTCTTTGCTCTGAACTTTGTTTCTGTAACTCCTTCCATGGGTATTTTGTTCCCCATTCTAAGAAGGTACAAAGTATCCACACTTTGGTCTTCCTTCTTCTTGAGTTTCATATGTTTTGCAAATTGTATCTTGGATATTCTAAGTTTCTGGGCTAATAACTGCTTATCAGTGAGTGAATAACCCTATTAAAAATGGGGTACAGAGCTAAACAAAGAATTCTCAACTGAGGAATACTGAATGGCTAAGAAGCACCTGAAAAAGCGTTCAACATCCTTAATCATCAGGGAAATGCAAATCAAAACAACCCTGAGATCCCACCTCACACCAGTCGGAATGGCTAAGATCAAAAATTCAGGTGACAGCAAATGCTATCGAGGATATGGTGAAAAAGGGACATTCCTCCATTGTTGGTGGGATTGCAAGCTTGTACAACCACTCTGGAAATCAGTCTGGTGGTTCCTCAGAAAATAGGACATAGTACTACCGGAGGATCCTGCAATACCTCTCCTGGGCATATACCCAGAAGATGTTTCAACTTGTAATAAGGACACATGCTCCACTATGTTCATAGCAGCGTAATTTATAATCACCAGAAGCTGTAAAGAACCCAGATGTCCCTCAACAGAGGAATAGATACAGAAAATGTGGTACATTTACACAATGGAGTACTACTCAGCAATTAAAAACAATGAATTCATGAAATTCTTAGGCAAATAGATGCATCTGGAGGATATCATCCTGAGTGAGGTAACCCAATCAGTCCATTTTCTCTTAAGCATGCTACATGTCTTTAAGAACAAAAGTAATTCACCCTTGCAATTGGTAAGCATAGTTATAAAAAGTCGGTAAGTCTGTTTATACTGATTTCTATTTCTAATACTGTTCTCTTTACATGCCTAATTATTTTACTATCCAATACCCTATTTGGAAATTTTATTGAAATAATTTGAAATGGAAACTCTTATCATTATCCAGAGTAAATTTGTATCTGCTTCTGTTAGGTTCCTTGGTTACTAGCAATTTGAAATCATTTAAGTCTTTTGGCAGTGATTTGGAATCCCTAGTCAATTTGATGATGGAGTATTGAGTAGATACTCAGCTCTGCAATGATGGATATACTTCCACCCATCAGTTCTGTTTAAGTACTCTTTTATGATTTTAATTCAAAACATGATTTTCCTTCAGTCTTGATCATTTATGTTCTAAGACTCCAAAGATTTTTTTCCACACAAGTTGGACAAACATGTAAACAGTACTAATGAGTCTCTCCTTCACATCTTCTGAGTCACCTGAACTCAGCTCATCAACTCATTACATTTTTAATAGTTTAAGTCATTTATATTTTGCCTTTGCCTGGTGTTACTGTCATCAGTGGGAGACCTACTCGGTCACTAGTGCTAATCTAATTCTCGTAGGTAATTTCAAGATTGTATTTAATTTCCTTCATAGTCGCTTAGTGTAACTCCATAGCCCTTGCTAGGAGTTACAAAGCCTGTAGTCATGGCTTCATGTATGACTCATCACAGCTTGTTTCTGTGCTTGCTTTCTTTTTTTTTTTGATGTGCTTGTCTGTTTGTCCTTCTCAAATTATTTAACAGAAATTATCTGAGGTAGGCCAGGGAGAAGGCTTAGCAGGTAAAGGCACTTACTGAAAAGCCTGACAACTTAAGCTCCATCCTTCAGACCCATGTGGTAGAGAGAACTGACTCCTATGAGTTGTCCTCTGAACTCACACACATGTAAATAAATAATGTAGTAAAACAAAAACTGGATTATTTGAGGCCTAAGATGAAATTTATTTTACCATGAAGAATGCTACTTCAATGATCTCAGACAACTTCATACTTAACTCAGCATTTGAAATAACACAAGTGTTGTGAAATGGGGTTGTAAATAACTTTTGGGTTATAATTTTTAAATTGTGACAAGATGCCTCCCTCAGAGTCTCTGGCAGTAAACAGAAGTTCTACTATATGAGGGAGCAGGCTGTTATGGTCTTATCATTATGGAGGAAACCTTCTATTAGACTTCACACCTCAGCAGCCCTTACACTTCTTTCTCCAACTCCCTCAGGCAGATAAGTGCTCACAGACACTCAGAAGCTATGCTTTTTTAAGTTTCTTTCTTTTGCTTTACCATTACAGATCTTTAAGGAAAATCCCACTTTCTCTACTGAAAAGTTTGAGAGTTGATGCAAATCTACCCGAGACAAATATCTCTATATACAGGGAAGTTGTTATATATTGTAAAAAGAATAACACATGCAATGCACTTTACACACTATTTATTTCTGAAGAAAAAAAAAAGAGACCTAACAATTCCAGGAGTTCTTATTTTGGATCACTTCCAAACAAGAGAGATTTTATCAATAAACTTAAGTTATTAGGTTTAAAATTCTCAGAATCTCAGAAAAATTATATAAAGAAACTGTATCATAGAAGTAATAGAAACCACTAATATTTTGGGGTCTGAATTAAGAGAAGTCCTCAGATGGGAATAGTAGCAAGTGCCTTTTATGTCAGAACTTGGGAAGCAGAGGCCAACCTGGTCTACAGAGCTAGTAACAGGACAGCCAGGGCTACACAGTGAGACTCTGTTTCAAAGTGAGGGAGGTGGGGGCCAGGGAAAGACAGATCCTCAAAACTCATTTTTTTTTAACCATTCTCAGTGAGGGGTACTTAGGAGCCACCAGTCCCTCTCTTGTCACTGACAGGCTGCTTTCAAATCTTTCCCTGAGCTTTTGTTACTCTAGGCAGCTTTCCAAACAGAAGATGGTTAGTCACAATTCCTAGCTGAATTACAAATATCACCAGTGGAATTACACTGCGGTGTCAGTGTAACTCTACAGAACACAGGTCTCTGTGAAGCCAGTGTGTCTTGGCCAGGTGAAAGGAATTTCATTATAAATGCAGCAGAGGGTCTTTCTCTGGCTTACTTTATACTTTTAGGTGGTCCTGCAGGCTGCACTCTAAGAACAGCTTCCCAGCAAGATTCCTGACACAGACCATTTAGACTGGGAGCCAGACAACACTTTTTCTCCTTTACATTATACAAAACCAGTGGTATTTTTGTATATTGCCCCTCTGTACATTAAATAATCTCATTTTGGCATCTATACTAAGTACCCTTTAAAAATATAGATCATGTTAACTTTTTTCTTAAAATTTCTTTGAATAATTCAATCTAAAATAATTTTTCAGAGATTAGCTACAGTGGTGGTATCTTTAAACAAATACCATTTAATTCAATTTTAAAAAATGATCAGTATATATAATATTTAAGGTTTCCTTTCTCCTGCCACATCAAACTTGTAAATACTCTACCTAGCACATGCTGACAACTACCAATTTATGAGCTCTTCAACACTCTGAAAGGAGTACTTTAGAGAGGAACTCATTATGTGTTTCTGCCAGAAAGCAGTAGTGAATGTGCTGGAGGACTGTACTATCCATGCCCAAGTGTAACTCAGCATAAAGGCTTGTCATTCAGATAGCTGAGCGCCAGGCAATTCCACACAAAGGCATAACCCCCAGCTTACCAGCACTGACTCTCAAAATAAGGTTTTTGGACTTATATCACCACTATCTCATGGGAAAATATTAAGACATTAAAATTCTTGGGACCCACACTAAAACTAGTAAGTCAGAAATCCAATATGTATTTCAGCAAGCCCTCTAGTGATTCTGATGTCTGATAAATGGGTAAAATATAGTATTAACACAATCAAGTACTTTGTAATACAGAAGATGAATTAAAATATTCCAAGTACATTTATTAAGACTAATAAAATTAGAACAGAGATCTGACCAGTAACATAAATCTATGATATATTTTAAAGAGATAAAACATATAATGGTTACTATATTTTTTAAGAAAGAAAAATTTGTGTGACAAAGCAATAAAACCATTTTCAAAACAAGAAATTTTGTTTCCAGAAAACAAAAATAAAAATACTGCTAATAATTATAGGTGGCCACTACTTTAAATGATAAATGAGATTTCACCTAAATGCTAACAAATAATTAACTTGTGATATTGTTATTTGGTTACCAGAAAATAATGTAAGTACATATGAAATTCTCTAGACAATTTTTAAGAATTATTTTCAAAGAAAATTGAGAGACATGAGAAAGCATAACATTAGCTAGATAAAGAAGTAAATAAACAATAAAAGGACTAGGGTAAAATAAAGTGACATGTTATTGATATTATTACATGAAACTTTACGATTAACATTTTCTTCTGTGTATAATAAATTCCATTAGAATCAGTATGGATTTTAAAGCATTGCTGAGACAGTAACTCGTAAATTATTAAAGAAAATTATCAAATTTTCTGTCCAAAATGGGTAGAAAACTAGTATTTCATAGATATTTTGTTTTAATTTATAAGCTATATAGTTCAATGCTTTATATTTTGTACCATCAAATTACATGTCTGTATAGTTATCAGTCCAGAGTAAACAACTTATTTATAAGGGGAAAATTATCATAGAAAACCATGGTCTAATTAGGATTTCACTAAAAACAAAACAACAGAATAATAGAAAACCAAAAATTTGTAATTATTTATCAATTGTTGGCTGGCTTTTAACAACACAAAAGAAAAGCACAAATCTGCTGTATTTCTTGCCATAGTGAGAAATCATCCCAAAGATCAAGGGTCAGGCAAGAGAGATGTGTTACTTACCTCTTTCTCCAATATTCTAGCAATCTCACCAAGGGTCCGATCCAAAGCTGAAGCCTTATTATTTACCCAAGAGCCACTGTCTTGTACTTGAAGTTGTTTTACAAGATCTTTGGTTAATCTCTGAAGCCTTGAATACAAAATGAAAAACTGCATTAATTGTGTATGTATGTGAATAAAAATATATATACACATACATATATCTACCTGAAATTTCTCAGAGAGCAGCCAGGGGAGGCATAGAGACAACTTCCAGACTATAGATTTTCATTTTTAAGACCTCATCTGTACTGGTGTTTTTTTGTGTCAACTTGACACAAACTAGAGTTATCACAGAGAAAGGAGCTTCAGTTGAGGAAATGCCTCCATGAGATCCGGCTGTAAGTATTCTGGGAGAGGGGGAGGACCCATTGTGGGTGGTACCATCCTTGGGCAGGTAGTCTTGGGCTCTATAAGAAAGCTAGAGAAAGTACCCAAGAGCTGAAGGGGTCGGCAACTCTATTGGTGGAACAACAATATGAACTAATCAGTACTCCCAGTCTCTAGCAGCATATGTAGCAGAAGGTAGCCTAGTCAGCCACCATTGGGAAGAGAGGCCCCTTGGTCTAGCAAACTTCAAATGCCCCAGTACAGGGGAACGCCAGGGCCAAGAAGTGGGAGGGAGTGGATAGGGGAGCAGGGCGGGGGAGGGTATAGGAGACTTTTGGGATAGCATTTGAAATGTAAATGAAGAAAATATCTAATTAAAAAAATAAAAGCAAGCAAGCAAGCAAGCTGAGCAAGCCAGGGGAAGTAAGCCAGTAAGTAACATCCCTCCATTGTCTCTGCATCAGCTCCTGCTTCCTGACCTGCTTGAGTTCCAGTCCTGACTTCCTCCCCAACTTGCTTCTTGGTCATGATGCAGGAATAGAAACCCTGACTAAGACAGCATCTAATGCAACAACCAACAGACAACACTGGCCTTGGTTGTAGTGACGTAACCATTGTTTTTGTGTGATCCTCAAATTAAAAAGGAGTTGGGAGTGGGAGAAAGTAAGAGGATGATGATCCAGAATATAGTAAAGAACCAAAGAAGCTTCATGTTCTGATCCAAATCCCCCTGTTAGGCTCAGGCATAAAAGCACTGCAAATTCCCACAGTATCAATCTTCAAATGGTCCACTACCTAGGACCATTTTGTGTTAATTCTTACAACAGAGTATTCCTTTGGGCTGGATCTAGGAATGTCATCCCTTTTCTAGATTGTTAGACTCCTCAGAGAGGGGGTGCAGGTTAACATGTCATGATTGCTCTCCCTTTACTTTCCTTTATTTAGTACCATTCTTTGTTACAGCTTTTTTTCAAATTAGATTATTTTCTTTATTTACATTTCAAATGCTATCCCCTATTTCCTCTCAAAATCCCCTCTCCTCTCCCCCCTCCCCCCTGCTCCACAACCCACTCCTGCTTCCTGGCCCTGGCATTCCCCTATACTGGGGCATAGAACCTTCACAGGACCAAGAAACTCTCCTCCCATTGATGACTGACTAGGCCATCCTCAGCTATATATGCAGTTAAGCCATGAGTCTCTCCATGTGTTTTCTCTGATTGGTGGTTTAGTCCAAGGGAGCTCTAGGGTTACTGGTTGTTCATATTGTTGTTACTCCTAGGGGGCTGCAAACCCCTTCAGCTCCTTGGGTACTTTCTCTAGCTGCTTCATTGGGGACCCTGTGTTCCATCCAATAGATGAATGTGAGTATCCATTTCTCAGTTAGTCAGGCACTGGCAGAACCTCTCAGGAGACAGCTATATCAGTTTCCAGTCAGCAAGCTCTTATTGGCATCTGCAATAGTGTTTGGGTTTGGTGGTTGTTTATGGGGTGGATCCCCAGGTGGGGCAGCTTCTGGATGGTCATTCCTTCAGTCTCTATTCCAAACTTTGTCTCTGTAACTCCTTCCATGGGTATTTTGTTCCCCCTTCTAAGAAGGATCGAAGTGTCCACACTTTGGTCTTCCTTATTCTTGAGTTTCATTTGTTTTGCAAATTGTATCATGGGTATTCTGTGCTTCTGGGCTAATATCCACTTATCAGTGAGTGCATATCATGTGTGTTCTTTTGTGGCTGCGTTACCTCATTCAGGATGAAATTTTCTAGTTCCATCCATTTACTTAAAAATTTCATGAATTCATTGTTTTTAATAGCTGAGTAGTACTCCATTGTGTAAATGTACCACATTTCCTGTATCTATTCCTCTGTTGAGGGACATCTGGGTTCTTACCAACTTCTGGCTATTATAAATACGGCTGCAATGAACTTAGCATGTGTTCTTATTACCAGTTGGAACATCTTCTGGGTATATGCCCAGGAGAGGTATTGCTGGATCTTCTAGTAAAACTATGTCCAATTTTCTGAGGAACTGCCACACTGATTTCCAGAGTGGTTGTACCAGCTTGCAGTCCCAAAGCAATGGAGGAGCATTCCTCTTCTTCCACATCCTCACCAGCATCTGCTGTCACCTGAATTTTTGATCTTAGCCACTCTAAAGACCCAACAAAGAAAGAAAACTTCAGACCAATTTCCCTTATGAATATCGATGCAATAATACTCAACAAAATTCTTGCAAACCAAGATCATCCATCATGATCATCCATCATGATCAAGTAGGCTTCATCCCAGGAATGCAGGGATGGTTCAATATACGGAAATCCATCAATGTAATCCACTATGTAAACAAACTCAAAGACAAAAACCACATGATCATCTCATTTGATGCCGAGAAAGCATTTGACAAAACCCCTTTATGATAAAATTCTTGGAAAGATCAGGAATTCAAGGCCCATACCTAAACATAATAAAAGCAATATACAGAAAACCAGTAGCCAACATCAAACTAAGTGGAGAGAAACTTGAAGCAATCCCACTGAAATCAGGACCTAGACCAGGCTGCCCACTTTCTCCATTCAATATAGTATTTGTAGTCCTAGCCAGAGCAATTAGACAACAAAAGGAGATCAAGGGGATACAAATTGGAAAGGAAGAAGTCAAAATATCACTATTTGCAGATGATATGATAGTATATATAAGTGACCCTAAATATTCCACCAGAGAACTCCTAAACCTGATAAACAGCTTCAGTGCAGTAGCTGGATATAAAATTAACTCAAACAAATCAGTGGCCTTTCTCTACACAAAGGATAAATAGGCTGAGAAAGAAATTAGGGAAACAACACCCTTCACAATAGTCACAAAGAATATAAAATACCTTGGTGTGTCTCTAACTATGGAAGTGAAAGATCTGTATGATAATTTCAAGTCTTTGAAGAAAGAAATCAAAGAAGATCTCAGAAGATGGAAAGATCTCCAATGCTCATGGATTGGCAGGGTTATAGTAAAAATGGCTATCTTGCCAAAAGCAATCTATAGATTCAATGCAATCCCCATCAAAACTCTAACTCAATTCTCACAGAGTTAGACAGGGCAATTTGCAAATTCATTTGGAATAACAAAAACCTAGGATAGCAAAAACTATTCTCAACAATAAAAGAACCTCTGGTGGAATCACCATGCTGGACCTCAAGCTGTACTACAGAGCAATTGTGATAAAAGCTGCATGGTACTGTTACAGCCACAGACACATAGATCAATGAAATAGAATTGAAGATCCAGAAAAAACCCTCACACCTATGGTCACTTGATCTTTTACAAAGGAGCTAAAACCATCCAGTGGGAAGAAGACAGCAGTTTCAACAAATGTTGCTTGCTTAACTGGTGTTAACGTGCATGTAGAAGAATGTAAATTGGTCCATTCTTATCTTCTTGTACAAAGCTCAAGTCTAAGTGAATCAAGAAACTGCACATAAAACCAGAGACACTGGAACTTATAGAGGAGAAAGTGGGGAAGAGCCTTGAAGATATGGGCACAGGGGAAAAATTCCTGAACAGAACAGCAAAGGCTTGTGCTGTAAGATCCAGAATTGACAAATGGAACTTCATAAAATTGCAAAGTTTCTGTAAGGCAAAGGATACTGTCAATAAGAGAAAACAGCAACCAATAGATTGGGAAAAGATCTTTACCTATCCTAAATCCAATAGGGGACTAATATCCAATACATTAAGAGTCAAGAAGTTGGACTCCAGAATAACAAATAACCCTATTAAAAATGGGGTACAGATCTAAACAAAGAATTTTCAACTGAGGAATACCAAATGGCTAAGAAGTAGTTAAAAAAATGTTCAACATCCTTAGTCATCAGGGAAAATTGAAATCAAAACAACCCTGAGATTCTTTGTTACTGCTTGTTTGCTTGAGCAGCAGATGAGTTGCGAGACAATCTTCTAGACATAGTTGAAGCCTATTTTTCCTCTCTTGTCTGTCTTCAAACTTTTCAAATATGGTAGATTCCATAACATATAATTTTAATCAAATTCTTAAAAATTTCTTAGACATCCTTCTTTGTTTCATTCGTTACTTACATTAGGCATGCCCCAGCAATGCTAATAATGTCAATTTAGTTCCCATAATAGAATAGCCAATCTTCTCAATGCCTTGAATAATTTTTTTTTTAGTTGACTCAATAAAAACACTTGCGAGTGTTTTCTACTCATGACTCTGACAAACTCAACCATCCTGTGGATTCATGATCTCAGTGAATTTCTCCTCTGCTAGTTTCCTATCCTCCACATTTTTGCTTCACACCATTCCATTCTACTTAGAATATAAGCCTCTTTTCTCTCTTTCACTTTTATAGGTTTATATTTCATCCATAGAAAAGAGGCTACTACAAGAAAAATAATCTTGCCATTATATTCAGTCATCCATCTCTCCTATTACATTCAGGAAGGTCCCCTCTTCACCAGTAGAGCTAAACCCTCTATACAAACTGCAATGCATGAAGTCCTTGTGGACCTCAATTCTTTTTCTTGCTGCATTAGTCGTTAAAAATGCTCATTTCTTCCTGAAATTCTTTCTCCACTCTCAAATTACTCAGGAAATTCCCACTTATCTCTATTTTTAGCACAGAAGTCACTCTCTATACTTTGGATATTTCTTTAATGTACTCACCATGAGCAAATTAAATACTTAACTACCTGGTTAATGTGTGTTTTTCCTAAGTAGAACTTCCTATAATGACACATATGTTCTTAATTTGAATAATCTACATTGTAATTGATAGCTCCATGTGTTTACTGGAGTATATTAAGCACTGAACACTAAATTGTATTGAATTTTGATAATTTAGTGGTAATTTTTGATTAGAAGCTATTGAAATATGCAGTGCAGAAGCACATGTAATTTATATTATATTGCTCATCTATTATGTGCTGTTTGAGTTACTACAGAAGTTGTTTCTAAAAGTACAGTAGTTCCTGCTCTTCCCCTCCAACAACTTCAGAACCAAATATATTTATGATAAGTTTTCCTGAACCCTGGTCTGGGTCAGAATGGCCCCTTTCTCTGTATCAAGAGAGAGAAAGATAACGAGAAGTTCAGGTTATTAAAAACACTCGGTCCTTGAGAACACCTAACAGTAAGAAATTTCCAACAGAGGTGACTATTATTTATCCCCTAATATAAAAATAGCTACAGTGGGAACATTAACTTAGATGTTCAGCCATAGGAAGCTCATCCATAAACAGAAATTTAACCAGTAACTCTAGACGACTACTCAACTTCTTCAGTTTTCTGCTGGATGTTGTGAGCACCAGACTTGATTGATCTGTTGCTATTTGTCCCTTTATTTGAAAGCCTCAACTATAGGGATAACCTGCACTGCCCTGGGAACTCCCTTAATAGGAGCTCCCTCATTATTCTTTTCCCAGTTAATATCTGCTATATGTGCTTGTAATTCACAAATTAATGGTGAACACAAACTCTAAAACCCAAAGTGCCTATGCTTCAAATCTGGAGCCAGAACTATAGATTTATTAATCCTAGAGATATTATTTAACTTTTCTACACTATGATTTCTTCATCTTAAAACCTGGACATCTCTTTGTATCTCTGTATGTTTGCCTCTGTCTGTTTGTCAGTGTGTCTCTCCCCCTTCTCCTTCCCCAGGTCCTTTTAAGATAAGAGATTGTACCTACTACCATTCACTTTCTAGATAATGAATAAATCATTGTCTAAATCAACTGTCGTTACTATACATCAAGAGGTCTAGGCCTAACAAAAGGAGAGAGGGATACAAAATACAAAACGATACTAACATCATTTCCCGTCTAGTCTAGTATGAAATAGACTCCCATCTAATACTAGTTATGGCCCCCACCATGTAGAAGATCACTGTCAGCAAGTGATAGATAAGTAACTACTTTGGTTTTTGGTTGAATAAAGTCTGCACTGGATATCCAGCCAGAATAAGAGAAGCTAGCAGTATTCTTACCAAGAATGCTTACATACCATTGGAAACCAGAAATACTTAGGGAAGAACAAGGACCATTTTTTTCCTCCAAATTTTTATTAGGTATTTACTTCATTTACATTTCAAATACTATCCCGAAAGTCCCCTATACCCTCCCCCCTGCCCCGCTCCCCTACCCACCCACTCCCACTTCTTGGCCCTGGTGTTCCTCTGTACTTGAGCATATAAAGTTTGCAAGACCAAGGGGCCTCTCTTCCCAATGATGGCCGACTAGGCCATCTTCTGCTAAAAATGTAGCTAGAGACACGAGCTCTGGGGGTACTGGTTAGTTCATATTGTTGTTCCACCTATAGGGTTACAGACCCCTTCAGCTCCTTGGGTACTTTCTCTAGCTCCTTCATTGGGGGCCCTCTGTTCCATTCAATAGCTGACTGTGAGCATCCAATACTGTGTTTGCCAGGCACTGGCATAGCCTCACAAGAGAAAGCTATATCAGGGTCCCTTCAGCAAAATCTTGCTAGCCTATGCAATAGTATCTGCATTTGGTGGCTGATTATGGGATGGACTCCCGAGTGGGGCAGTGTCTGGATGGTCCATCCTTTCGTCTCAGCTCCAAACTTTGTCTCTGTAACTCCTTCCATGGGTGTTTTGTTCTCAATTCTAAGAAGGGGCGAATTGTCCACACTTTGCCCTTCCATCTTGAGTTTCATGAGTTTTGCAAGTTGTATCTTGGGTATTCTAAGTTTCTGGGCTAAAATCCACTTATCAGTGAGTGCATATCATGTGAGTTCCTTTGTGAATGTGTTACCTCACTCAGGATAATACCCTCCAGATCCATCCATTTGCCTAGGAATTTCATAAATTCATTTTTTAATAGCTGAATAGTACTCCATTGTGTAAATGTACCACATTTTCTGTATCCATTCCTCTGTTGAGGGACATCTGGGTTCTTTCCAGCTTCTGGCTATTATAAATAAGGCTGCTCTGAACATAGTGGAGCATGTGTTCTTATTACCAGTTGGAATATCTTCTGGATATATGCCCAGGAGAGGTATTGCTGGATCCTCCGGTAAAACTGTGTCCAATTTTCTGAGGAACCGCCAGACTGATTTCCAGAGTGGTTGTACCAGCTTGAAATCCCACCAGCAAATGGAGGAGTGTTCCTCTTTCTCCACATCCTCGCCAGGATCTGCTGTCACCTGAATTTTTGATCTTAGCCATTCTGACTGGTGTGAGGTAGAGTCTCAGGGTTGTTTTGATTTGCATTTCCCTGATGATTAAGGATGTTGAACATTTTTTCAGGTGCTTCTCAGCCATTCGATATTCCTCAGTTGAGAAGTCTTTGTACAATAGCTACAAATAATATAAAATACCTTTGTGTGACTCTAACTAAGGAAGTGAAAGATTTGTATGATAAGAACTTCAAGTCTCTGAAGAAAGAAATCAAAGAAGATCTCAGAAAATGGAAAGATCTCCCATGCTCATGGATTGGCAGGATCAATATAGTGAAAATGGCTATCTTGCCGAAAGCAATATACAGATTCAATGCAATTCCCATCAAAATTCCAACTGAATTCTTCATTGAGTTAGAAAGGGCAATTTGCAAATTCATCTGGAATAGCAAAAAACCTAGGATAGCAAAAACTTCTCAATGATAAAAGAATCTCTGGTGGGAATCACTATGCCTGACCTAAAGCTGTACTGCAGAGCAATTGTGAAAAAAACTGCATGGTACTGGCATAGCGACAGACAGGTAGACCAATGGAATAGAACTGAAGACCCAGAAATGAATCCACACTTAGTCACTTGATCTTTGACAAGGGAACTAAAACCATCCAGTGGAAAAAAGACAGCATTTTCAACAAATGGTGCTGTCTCAACTTCTGGTTAGCATATAGAAGAATGAATTGATCCATTCTTATCTCTTTGTACAAAGCTTAAGTCTAAGTGGATCAAGGAACTGCACATAAAACCAGAGACACTGAAACTTTTAGAGGCGAAAGTGGGGAAAAGCCTTGAAGATATAGGCACAAGGGAAAAATTCCTGAACAGAACAGCAATGGCTTATACTGTAAGATCAAGAAACAACAAATGGGACCTCATAAAATTGCAAAGCTTCTGTAAGGTAAAGGACACTGTCAAGAAGACAAAAAGGCCCCCAATAGATTGGGAAAAGATCTTTACCAATCCTAAACCCAATAGGGGACTAATATCTAATACATAAAAAGAACTCAAGAAGTTGGATCCAGAAAAACAAATAACCCTATTAAAAAATGAGGTACAAACGTAAACAAATAATTCTCACCTGGGGAATACTGAATGGCTGAGAAGCACCTGAAAAAATGTTCAACATCCTTAATCATCAGGGAAATGCAAATCAAAACAAGCCTGAGATTCCACCTCACACCAGTCAGAATGGCTCAGATCAAAAATTCAGGTGACAGCTGATGCTTGCAAGGATGTGGAGAAAGATGAACACTCCTCCATTGCTGGTGGGATTTCAAGCTGGTACAATCACACTGGAAATCAGTTTGGTGGTTCCTCAGAAAATTAGACATAGTACTCCCAGAAGATCCAGCAATACCTCTCCAGGGCATATACCCAGAAGATGCTCCAACTTGTAATAAGGACACATTGCTCTACTGAGTTTATAGCAGCCTTAATTATAATAGCCAGAAGCTGGAAAGAACCCAGACGTCCCTCAAGAGAGAAATGGATACAGAAAGTGGGGAACATTTATGCAATTGAGTACTACTCAGCTATTAAAAACAATGAATTTATCAAATCCTTAGGTAAATGGATGGATCTGGAGGGTATCATACTGAGTGAGGCAACCCAATCACAAAAGAACACACATGATATGCACTCACTGATAAGTGGATATTAGCCCAGAAACTTAGAATAACCAAGTTACAATTTGCAAAACACATGAAACTCAAGAAGAAGGAAGATCAAATGTGGATACTTCATTCCCTCCTAGAATGGGGAAAAAAATACCCATGGAAGTAGTTACAGAGACAAGGTTCTTAGCTTAGATGGAAGGAATGACTATCCAGAGACTGCCCCATCTCAGGATCCATCCCATAAACAACCACCAAACGCAGACACTATTGCTTATGCCAAGAAGATTTTGCTGACAGTACCCTGATATAGCTGTCTCCTGTGAGGATATGCCAGTGCCTGGAAATACAGAAGTGGATGCTCACAGTCATCTATTGGATGGAACACAGGGTCCCCAATGAAGGAACTAGAGAAAGTACCCAAGGAGTTGAAGTGGTCTGCAGCCCTATAGGAGAAACAACAATATGAACTAACCAGTACCCTCAGAGCCCATGTCTCTAGCTGCATATGCAGCAGAGGATGGCCTAGTTGGCCATCAGTGGGAGGAGAGGCCCTTGGTCTTGAGAAGATTCTAGGCCCCAGTGTAGGGGAATGCCAGGGCCAGGAAGCAGGAGTGGTTGGGTTGGGGAGCAGGGCGAGGGGGAATAGTATAGGGGATTTCAGAGAAGAAACTAGGAAAGGGGATAGCATTTGAAATGTAAATGAAGAAAATATCTTAAAAAAAAGAAAATAATACAAAAAAAGAGTGGAATCCTCAGAAATTTCTAATTGAACTACATTAAAGAATACTAAAGAATCATATTTTGATAGCTGCCACTTGTAAACAGGTATAAAACCTGCATAAAACTATTATCTATTATCAAAAAATAAAAAAGGATATTGAGAATAAAACAATACATATATGAAAATCCACAAAATGGATTAAAAATTAAACCTTTTGTAGATTTTTATTTTATTTTTTTACTTATGCCCTTTACAATATGCTTACTGTCCCACTCCCAGTCCCCTCTCTCACAATCCTTCCCCCATCCTCCCATCTTTTTTTTTTTTTTAAAGAAACAGAACAGTACAACATACTCTTGAAAAAATGAAATACTGGTGTTTTCTTCAATATTTAGTATTTCTGAGAATTTTTGTATCTAAGTTCGTTTTTATTTTTCATTTTTAATTTAATTATTTGGTAATTATTTTATTTAGTTATATCCCAAATGTTGCCTCCTCTCCTAGCTCCCAAGTTTTTTTGTTTCTAATATTTTTGGTTTGAGTATTGAAATATCAGAATAACATTTGCTTCATAAAATGAATTAGGTAGTCAGAACTTGTCAAATGGATTACAGACCATTAGGATCATTTTCTCTTTAAATGTCTGGTACAAATGACTAGTGAGCTGATCTTGGCCATGAAGTATATTCTGTTATGGAAAGTTCTTAACAAAATTCTTTAACAGACAGAGGCCCAGTCCGCTCTAGATTTTCATGTGTAAATTTGGCAGATTGTGCCTTTCAAGGAATATGGGTTTTACAGTGTTATCTTGTTTTCTTTTTGACATTAGTTAAACTGTATCTTACACTGCATTTTTTCTTAGGCTGGGTACAGGTCCATTAATTTTATCTTTATTTATTATTGCATATTACTTGTACAATGGAATTTTACTCTTGACATTTCCATGCATGAACATGGTAAACTTTGCTCATATTCACTTCCTGTGTTGTTACCTTTTCTGTCACCTTACCTGGTTAGGATTCTCTCTTCAATTCTAAGATACACTGTACCCTTTACCTTTCTCTCTCCCCAACTCCCACAGACACACACAAACTAGATCTCACAAAAGAAGCACTCCTATTTTCATGGTAGTGGCTTATTTTACTTGAAACTAAGAGCTGTAGTTTCATTACTTTACCCACAGCACCATTATTTAGTCCACAGTTGAGTAAAACTCCACTTTGCTTATATCCCATTTTAAATGATGTCAGTTGATGAGAGGCTAAGCTGATCCCAAGCATGGCTGTGTCAAACTGTGCCCTGATGACTCTGAGTACAGAGCAATCTCCACAGTAAGGTGGCTGTGGTTGTCTGACCCACATCCCCAGAACTGGTATGAGGGAATCATGTCTGAGGTCTATCTTTAGTTCTTTGAGAAGCTTTCATAATGATTTTCATGTTAGCTGGTTTAATCTACTTCCTATAGGCAGTGAATAAGTTTCTTTTTCCTACATACTTATGCTTTCACTTTCTTAGTAGGGGCCATTTCAACAGGAAAAGAAGACTCAGCATAGTTTTGATTTGCCTATACGTAATGGATAAAAATACAGTAAAGTATGTATGTATGTATTTATCGGTCAGGTATTCTCTTCTATGTGAAATGCATTTGTTCAGTTTCATGTCTGTTTTGTTGATTGGATTATTTGGTCTTCTAGAAATAAATCCTATCCCATAAATATTGATAAAGAATTTCTGGGACTTTTGGGATAGCATTGGAAATGTAATTGAAGAAAATATGTAATAAAAAAAAAGAAAAAAAAGAAAAAAAAGAATTTCTTTTTTATTATTGACTATCTTCATTGTTTCCTTTGCTATGCTAAAATATAAAATGCTATTTAGACAGGCATTATCTATACCTAATAACTAGAGATGTTCTCCAATGTTTTATTCTGATTGTCTCAAATTTCTGTCATTGTATTAAAGTAGGTTTTGTGTTTTGGTCCCCTCTGCACACTTTTAATTGATTTTTGTATTGGGTGAAGGATAGCAATCTTTATCCAGGCTTTTATATTTCAATAACCGGTTTTCCTAGCACCATGAGCTAAACAGCCTGTCTTGCCTATGTCTTATTTAGGTTTCTTAATGAAGAATAAATAGCTGTTTAGGCTTACTTTTGGATCAACTACACTATTCATCAGTCTACATACTTGTTTTTATTCTAGTACCATGCTAATTTTCTTAATGTAACTCTAACAGTTTGAAGTCAGGTGTTGGCATACACTCAACAGTGCCTATAGTTCAGGATTTATTTAGCTATTCAAGATCTTCATTATTTCCATATGAAATTTAAGATGTATGTTCTACTTCAGTTGTATTTTGATTAAGGTTGCGTTAAATCTGTATACTGATTTAGTAACATAGATATTTTAATTACAGTCTGTTAAACCATGAACATGAGAGGTCTCTGTATTCAATTTCTTTTTTCAGTGGCTTATAGTCTTCTTTGCTTAGGTCTTTAATATCTGGCTTTTTAAAAGGTTATTGTGTGGGTAAGGTGTGGGTATACAGAAAAGCTTTTAATCTGTGTGCTGATTTTGTATTGTTACTTTCCTGAAAGTGTTTAGCAAATCTATGAGTCTTCTGGTAGAGTTTTTAATGATAAGATTGTATCATTTGCAATTAGGGAAATGTGACTTATATTTATTTTTAACCATCTCACTTCTTTTGCTTGCCTTATTTCTATGGCTATGGTTTCTTCTTTCTTTTCTCCTCTCCCCTTTTCCCCGTTTCAAAAGAGAAGTGACAGTGGATGCTGACTTTAGAGAGAATGTGTTTTGTTTTTCCCATTCAGGACAAGCTGGCGACAGGTCTGCCCTACAGAATCTTATTTTTACTTTCATGTCTTTATCAAATGCAATATTGTCTTTACAGAGTGAGTCTGGAATTGTTCCCTCTCTATTTTATGGAATAGTTTGAGAAGTAATGGTGCTAGTTCATCTTTAAAGATACTGTAGGACTCAGCAGCCAACCTATACAGTCCTCAGTTTTTCTGTTTGGAAAATTACATTATTACAATTTCAATAATTTTGTGATACAAACATCAGAACATCTATGTTTTTAAACAGCAAATCTACTTAGTGAGGTGAGTGTTGTTTCCATGGTACCACTCACACTTCTCTTTGCCCTGCCAATGGCATGCCACTTCTGTCACTATGTGTCCTGAAGATCGCTCTTTCCTCATTCTGCTCACTAAACTTTTGGGTTCAATTTGTTTTCAAACAAGATTGTTAGTTCATAGCTAAATTATAATGTGCATTTTGACACTCTTGGTTTGATGCCCTTGTCTCAGTCTCTGCCTTCTGTAGCGGGTCAGCTGCACTGGAACAGCCATTCTGTCCCTCAGTTTCTGTTGCTGATATTTTCTGTTTTGAAATTATGCTCCTATTTCTGAAATCTAAGCACCTTCCCACCATCACCCACATTCCAAACAGCTCAACAGCTCTTGTCACCCTACTCTACAGAGACAATAACATCAGTGACTGGCACTCTACCAGTCTATTATCTTCCTTCACCTTACTCACTAATACATTTCTGGCTTCCAGGGTGTACTGTTTTCTCTATCAGTCTCCAAGTATCAGAACATCAAAAGGCATCAGTGGGTGCAGCATAGGTACTTGGATCTACTGAACACACGAGAGGAATTTTTATCCAGCACCATGACTGTTCTCAGCACATCCAAAAACCTTCTAGGTCAGTGCTATCTGGCTGGAATGCAGACATGCCACACACCTTTAATCCCAAACAATGACATCTAATTGAGGGGCAGACAAAGTGATGAATCAGAAAAATTTGACAAACTAAGTCAGAGATTAAATATTTACAACACACATCAGGAGAATAAAAGTTACTTTTACAATGGCACCTGGAGACATATCACAATTTCATGTTTCCAAAGTATTAGCTTACAGTTTCTCTTCCTCCCTCCACTCAGCATCTATTTTAATTTTCATTGAAAATTAGATTTCTTCCAATTTCAAGAGTTTATTTTCTTCTGTTTAAGCTCACTCTTTCTTTATAGTGTCTGAAGGAAGGAGTACAGATAATTCACTTCAGACCTTTTCTTGCATGTACATGGAATGCTGTTAATTTCCTTCTAGGTATTTTCACTGCACCCATAGATTCTGATTAGACTGTTTATGTTTCTGCTCATTTCAAAAAGATTTAAATTTTTTTCTCAGACTTCATAGCTAACCTGTGTGTTATTTAATCTCCTTATTTTATCAGCAAGCATCTGTGATCTTTCAATCACCTTTCTGTTACTATTTCACCATAATCAGAGAGCTGACACTGCATTATTCCTGCTCTTTCTAAACTGTGCTTTTTCTTAAATTCTAATAAAATTGTCCTCAAGCTTCTGTTTGAGGCCATTCCTAAATTCTTAGTTAACAATACTAAGAAGCCAAAAGGGAATTCCAACTTCCTAAGTAACGGTATGATAATCCAGACAAAGTTCTTTTAAAGGCAGAAGCCAAGGAGAAACATAAACTAAAATATGGTATAAAATACTCACTTTGCTTTATAAGGTGACTCGGAGCCAGAATTTTTGGTTTCCACTAAATTCTCATATTCTTTCGCCCTAAAGAAAAAAAGATTTCATCTTTATTAGTTAATTTTACAGCCATTTATATAATGATACAAAAGCTTATTCTAGTTTTTCCATTCCCAGTAATGTATCATACTGTTAATGTGACAAACTTTCCCTTAAATTATATAAATGCTATCCTGAGAGATGGAAAATGTACACTCCCTCATAAGATATAGACCTCACTCAGTAAGAATACTACTGAGTTTATAGGCTTGGTTGATTAAAGAATTATAGAAATGTAAAAATAAATTTGTACTAAATTTAAAAGGCCATATGATTCCAACAAAGTAGTTGATATGGAGAAATTTCTATGTACCACAAGAAATACATAGTCTAAAGTAAAGTATGGGCAAATAATTTTCATTTAATTTCAAAGATAAAAGACTATGGAAATAAGCTGACCTGGCCCTTAACGTTTTGTTTGACTGTTTACACTGATTACACACCAAAGGTTCCTATAAATCCATGCTGGTTCTTTGTCACTATCTGTTTTCAGCTAGTCTAGAGCAGGAGGTGATAGCCATCATGCAGAAAGGTGTCACTAAAGCAAGGTATTAATGTTGAGTTAATGTACTCATTTCTCCTTTTTTCTTTTCTGACAATAAAAGAGAAACCTATTAATTTAAATGCTATATGTGGGCTAGAGCTATGGCTTGATTGGTAAAGTGTGAGCCACAAAAGGTTAAAACCCTGAGTCTCACCCCTAATATCCCAGGAGAAGCCAGGTATGATAAATCTGTAACCCCAGTGTTCCTTCAGCAAGACGTAAGGTCCAGACAGGACAAGTCCAAGACTCTAGTGGGCCGGCTAGCTAGATGTACAGTGGTGAACAAAAGACCCTGTCTCAAACAAGGTAGAAGGTAAAGAGCAACACAGGAGACTTATTTCTGATCTCCAAAGACACATACAAGTACAGACTTTGTCTTCCTCTCTCTAGGATTAAACCAAAGGTATTCTCTATCTGTCGTGACATTTTTACCATGAAGTCTATTACATTACCAATATTACTATCTTTGTGGTATGGTTTGTATAAAATATACAGCAGGCCTTTTACATTAAATCTATTTACAAGTTTATATCTGAAATGACTCCCTGGAAGATATGATGCAGTTTTAAAAATCCTTTCCGAAAACATGTGTCTTCTACTGGAAAGCTTAATGTGCTTAGACTTCGTGTAATTCCAGTTTGGAAAGGTTGCCCTGCACTGCTTCTCTATCATTGTTTTCTATACATCATATCACCAAATGTTAAATCAATAGTGTCTGCTCCTTTACCTCTCATGAGTATGGCTGTAAGCTATGGCAATGTACTATGTGTTTACTCATATGTGGGAATAATGGATAGAAACATCTGAAACTGTCATAAAAATAATTCTTCCCTTTATATTGTTCTCAGCAATGTTGTCAGGGCTAATGAGCAATAGACCAAGTCATGTAGACATTCTTTCTAAATTACTTTCTAAAAATATTATTTCTAAATATTTTTTGTTTGCATTTGGCAGAATCTAAGGATACTGTTGATATGGTAAACCATCTGTGCAAATGACACATATTATGCTCACTGATATAGCTTTATACTATTGTTTTATAGAACTGTCTTTAAAAACCACAGGAAAACCAGAAGGTTAAAACCAAGATATACAAGCTGGGCTGTGGTGGTGCATACCTTTAATCTCAGCACTTATGGAACAGAGGAAGGTGGATCTCTGTGAATTCAAGGCCAGCCTGGTCTAGAGAGCTAGTTCAAAGACAGCCAAGGACCTCTTGCTACCTATGAAATTTCAACTCAAATGTTTATTAAGGGATAACTGAACAAAGGTTTTGATATTACCTATATGATCCATATATTCAACAATAAAAGGGAAACCGATTGACCCAAAATATTAATATATCTTGAAAAAGTACTTAGCAAGTATCAGCAGCAAGAGAGTATGATTCTGAATATAAGAAATTATAGAACAACAACAACCAAAAAACCCAACAGTCCATAATTACGGAAAGCATGTAAGTGATTGCCAAGGGCAAATTTAGTAGGTAAATGATTGGAAGGACATACAAAATTGTTGGGTATGGTAGGGCACACTTATTAATTATCCCAGCACTCTGGAAAAGAGAGGCAGAAAAACTGCTATTCAGGGCCAGCAAGAGTCATAAAGTGAAATACTGCATCATCTGTGTCATTGTCGTCATCAACATCACCATCATCACGATCATAATCATCATCATTATCAATATCATAATTATCATGCTGCTGCTGCTGTGGACAACTCAGTGTTGTATTGACTTGCCATGCACAAGATACTGTTGTGTTATATATACACTGGGAAATGGATGGGGAAGGAAACCATAAGGAAGAGAAAAGCAGAAGGAGAAAAGAAGGGGAGAGGAGGGCAGAAGTAGAATAGGGGCAAAAGAAAAAGGAGATGAAGTAGAGAAGAGGGAAGAAAAACGGCCATAAAGGAAATGGAAGCAAAGAGAAAGAGAGAGGACAAAGAAACTGCAGGGCAAAATAGGTGGTCTACAAATAAAAAAATGATTTACTTTTTATTGTATATATGAACATCGGCCTAAATATATGTATGTGCACTGTGTGTATGCCTGGTACTAAAGGATGCCACAAGAGGGCATGAGATATCCGTAGAGCTGGAGCTACAGAAGGCTGGGTCTCCTGCAAATGTAGTTAAGTGCTCTTAACTCTAAGTCAGCTCTCTAGCCCCCATGTCTACCTCCCCTCCCCATGCTGAGATTTGGTCTGGCTTGAGCGCCTGCAGACATTTTAAAGCAAGCAACATTATTTAAAGTAAGGATGAATATGTAGTTTATGTCAATTAGGAGATCAACGGTGACTTAAAGGGCTCTGACCTGGGCAATGGTAACAGAATGCTTTTTTCCTCATAGTGAGGTCAGATGTTAGCAGGAGATGAAAGAGCAGTTTGTTTTAGGCACATTATACTTTACTTAAAGGTATAAAATTTGCAATCAGCAAGTATAGGACATATAAAATCAGGATTAAGCAGGGAGTATGCATAGAGAAGAGAACAAACTAAAAAATAATCAAGAGTGAGAAGCCAGAAGTTCTCAACAGAAACTTCAAACCAAGCCAGTAATAGCCTGAAGTAAATTAGGAAAATGTGACTAGAAACATGCACTGATTGCTAATACTAAATTCAAGAAAGCCTTTTCTGGTCATTACATTAAGAACCCATTAAAAAAAAACAACTAAAAATAAAACATCCCTAGGATTTATTATACACAAGAAATACATGGCACTTTCTTCTTTCATGAAGTCAAATCAGGAAACATCATTATTTGTTTTCTAACTATTCATTTTCAAATAAACAAAGCACTCTGTAGTTATGTCTGATCTTTAAGATGAAACAGATTCCTTGACAGGCCACAATCTGGACATGGAAACTACAGACAACTATATCACTCAGCATTATTCTTGTTACACATTTTTATAAATAACCCTATGGACTAATAAGCATCTTCTTTTGAGACTTTCATGATAAAAGGTAAGGTTTGTAATGCTTTCTCTCAATGCTAACGGTATCAACTAAGAAAGAACTGTATTTCTGTCCTCAAACAAGACCCATCAGTCATCAAGTGACATTTAAAGCTTGTGAGGTAATGTACTACACAGTTGTCTGATCTCAGATGTCACTTTGGAGGCTGATGATAAACTACAGGTCTGATAACTCACTTTCCATTTTAAGATATTTCTTGAACTTTTCCTGTTGTGACAGGCAATGAAATTAATTAAACCCTGTCATGGGCTTTGACACCACAGCCAGCTAACTTCTATTTGTTGATTGCTATTGATTTTCTTTGATAATTCATTTAAAAATCAATAGTTGGAAAGAAAAATAAGCTTAGTTTACAAATATTTAAATGTAGCATTGTATGCTGAAAGAGGCACAAGTTTGGCATGGCCTCGGTATCTAATTATAGGAAGAGTCCTTGAGCAGGTGAAAGGGAGGGTTTTGGATCAATACTCAGTTTTCTTTCTCAATCAAAGAAAGTGGCTATAAATTAGGTTCATTGGTGTTTTTTCTAAAGCGTTTGAAGCAAACAAGCTTAAATGTTTTTTTTTTTCTTCCATTAAATTAAAT
Organism: Mus musculus; assembly: GCF_000001635.26. Classification (NCBI taxonomy): domain Eukaryota; kingdom Metazoa; phylum Chordata; class Mammalia; order Rodentia; family Muridae; genus Mus; species Mus musculus. Next base: position 55,762,179 of record NC_000075.6, read on the forward strand.
GTCCAATCCTTAAGAGCTTTTGTTTTATATTTAAGGACATTTCTGTTACCTGATGTTCATCCGTGCTTTTATCTTTTTAGCTTTTTTCTTATTCTTTTGCCGTTCTTCTCCATCTTTTACAGGCTCTGGTGGAGCTGCACTTTCAATCACAATGTCAACAACATACTTCTTCAAAGACAGATGTTCCTGCAAAATAATCAATGAAATGATGGCGGTGATGATATTTTAAAACAATACAGGACTACCACAGAATAGTAGACACAATAGATCATATATATGTGTGTGTGTATGTGTGTGTGTGTGTGTGTGTGTGTGTGTGTGTGTATGTATGTATATGTATATATATATGTGTGTGTGTGTGTGTGTGTGTGTGTGTGTGTGTAAACTAAAAGTAATCTAATCCCAGGCAATAATGGCTTTCACAATTGCTTTAAAATACACTGAAGAATCTGTTTTAACTGAGATTTTTCAATGACTCGTCAAACCTTTGGTGAGCACCAAATGCACTATATGCTAAGGATACATGGGCATAGTAATGCAAAGGGAAAGGAAAATATATACACAAAATTATAGTACCATACAAGTGTTTAGTTAGTCATTTAATGTGCAATAGGAACCTAAGAGGAAGATGACACAGGTGTTCATCAGGGTAAAGAGGAAAGACTGCAATTAGGCAGTCCAGTGTTTGGTGATCTGAGCAGATGCTGGATGTGTATGTGTGCATCTAGACGAGAGTAGGGAAAGGGGAGAGAAAGGAAAATCATCTCAGAAGAGACATTCCAGAGGTGAAAGTGCAGAGCACTGAAGACAGTTTTTGTTTGGATGAAATGTAGAATTTGTCTTGTTTGCCTTCCCATCATCCTAGATAGAAGTCATCTCACTGCAACATGCTATTTCATGTACTTATTTCCTCTGCCTCTATTTCCATTCATTTTATATGGCAAAATCCCAACTCTCCACAAAATCTAGCTCTCTACATCTATTTCTGTGTCTATAGCTGCAGAAGAGTAGTGTATCTATAGGAGAATCTATGTCAACTACTTTCCTTTTTAAGGATGCTGTACCTCAAGCACATATGCCAGGCAGCCAAGCACACATACATTAGCTTATCCACACCCTTGTCTTCCTAGAAATTTGTTTTTGAACCCCTCTTCAAATCTCAAACACTTGTTATTGTCTCTCCCCCATTTCTGAGTTAAAGCCTATGTTTCTTTAACTTAGGACTTATATAGAAGATCATTTTATAGAAGTCCCACACACTCCCATGACCAATTTACCTATCAGTCTGTGTGCCTACACACTTTGCCTTTTCTCCACTCTACTACATTTAAACTCATGCTCCTGTCAGGGTTAAGACTTCCAAAAGTACACTAAATCTTATTCCTTCCCCTAGACTTATATCTACATTTCTCTGATTCTTCACACTTTAATTTTTCTTTATTTTATTTTATTTTTTTATTTTTTTCCATTTTTTATTAGGTATTTAGCTCATTTACATTTCCAATGCTACACCAAAAGTCCCCCCTACCCACCCACCCCCACTCCCCTACCCACCCACTCCCCCTTTTTGGCCCTGGCGTTCCCCTGTACTGGGGCATATAAAGTTTGCGTGTCCAATGGGCCTCTCTTTGCAGTGATGGCCGACTAGGCCATCTTTTGATACATATGCAGCTAGAGTCAAGAGCTCCGGGGTACTGGTTAGTTCATAATGTTGTTCCACCTATAGGGTTGCAGATCCCTTTAGCTCCTTGGGTTCTTTCTCTAGCTCCTCCATTGGGAGCCCTGTGATCCATCCATTAGCTGACTATAACAGCTACCTTCAGAGATTACCAGATGGCGAAAGGCAAACGTAAGAATCCTACTAACAGAAATCAAGACCACTCACCATCATCAGAACGCAGCACTCCCACCCCACCTAGTCCTGGGCACCCCAACACAACCGAAAAATCTAGATCCAGATTTAAAAACATTTCTCATGGTGATGATAAAGGACATCAAGAAGGACTTTCATAAGTCACTTAAAGAATTACAGGAGAGCACTGCTAAAGAGTTACAGGCCCTTAAAGAAAAGCAGGAAAACACAGCCAAACAGGTAGAAGTCCTTAATTTTTTCTTTAAATCATCTCAAAAGAACCCTTTTTCTTGTCCCCTAAAGCTAATACCCTATGGAACCAGGAAGTATAGCCTCTTCACCTTTACCTCTTTAATTTTGCTCTCTCTTGAACTGAGTACAGCAAAAATCTAACCAACACTAACCAATCTGTAAACTGCCCTTGTTAGGAAACCAACATCAAGACCAACTCTGCTGTCTCTCCTCCAGCCTTTGCCCTACAGATCATTTCCTCCTCCCCAAAATCTTTCATCATACAGCTTTTTTTTTTTGCCTTTTTATTTATTTTAAACTCCAGATTTTATTCCTCTCCCGGTCTACCCCCATACCACATCCCATTCCTCCTCCCTGCCCCCTGTCTCCATGAGGATGCCTCCCCCCCCATCCCCACCCCACCAGAGCTCTAAACTCCCTGGGACCTCTAGTCTTTTTTCTGACTAAACCAAGACCCAGCAGTCCTCTGCTGTATATGTGTTGGGGGCCTGATAACAGCTATTATATGATGCCTGGTTGTTGTTCAACTATCTGAGAGATCTCAGAGTCCAGGTTGAGATTGCTGGCCCTCCTACAGGGCCAGCTTTTCCCCTCTTTCCACCACAGGGTAAGCAGCTTCTGTCTATTGATTGGGTAGAAATATTTGCCTCTGACTCTTTCAGCTGCTTCTTGACATTACATTATCTTCCTAAACTAAAATAAGATGACCATTAAACTCTTAGGCTCTCTGCTATGCTTCTCTCAGTAAAGGGAAGATCAGCTAGGATGTGAAACCAACAAAGTGTTGTACAGCTAGCTATGTTTGCATGCCTTCAGTGTCTGTTGGGTCCTACTTATACTCTCTCCAAACATCACGTCCTCTCATGGGTCTGCTAAAGCATGGACTAGAAAGAAGTTCAAAGCACTTTGTGAACCATTATTAAAGTAGGTTTTAAAAAATTAATAATAAAAAACCCTCTTAGGCTCCCCATGTCCGTAAATTGTGCCATTTTAACATAATTTCTCATTCATTAGCAAAACCTATCCATTCTCTTCACAACCCTAAGTCCATACCAGATTCACCCACTAACCCTCACTAGTATCTCCCAGTTACAGTCTGTAGGTGACTGAAACAACTTTTTAATTAGTACTTCAGTTTCTAACTAGATCCCTCTGACTTTTCCTTTGTGTGTTGTGCATGTACAGTGTGTGTATATGTGTTATATGCATCTGTGTGAACAGGTGGGTCAACATGGCAACGAGAATCTGTCAAGCAAGCAAGCCCCAGTGAACCTCATGATTCTGCACCATGTCCCCTCAACCTACACCTTGCAGTAGGGTTACAGACATGTGTGGCCATACTCAGCTTTTTTTTTTTTTTTTTTTTTTTTTGGTTTTTCAAGACAGGGTTTCTCTGTATAGCCCTGGCTGTCCTGGAACTCACTTTGTAGACCAGGTTGGCCTTGAACTCATAAATCCGCCTGCCTCTGCTTCCAAGTGCTGGGATTAAATGCATGTGCCGCCACGCCTGGCTTATACTCAGCTTTTTATGTGAGTGTCAGGATCTGAACCCAGGCCCTCTGATGGTTCAGGAGATCTTCCTCACTGAGACATCTGCCCAGTCCTTCTAGATATGTTCTATATTTTAAAAAGTTATGTTTTAAAAACATAAACCAAATCTTAGTCTTATGATTACTCTTATGAAAACATTCTCAAAAGTAGGTTGATACTTCACTCAGTAACATACTTGTCACAAAAGCCTGCGATATGAGTTCAATCCTCTGGAAACCACATTAAAAAAATAGCATGAAGGGGTGGGTGTTCTTATGCTCTTCCATCCCCAGCCCCTACTTGGGAAATGGAGACAAAAAGATCCATGCCATTCCCTGGTCAGTCAGCCTAGTCTAATAAGAGGCAGTTGGTGGCTTATGGATGGTAACTGAGAAAGATGAGGTTGCTGTCTGGCTACACATACATGAATACTTGCATTTATACCAGCATACTTGTGAAATTCAGTTTCCACAGTACAACAGAGTAGTATACAAGTTGCCAAAGGAGGGATGATATCAACAGTTCTATCCATCTGGGACACCTATGAAGCATAAGCTGACCAGCATGGCAAATAGCCCTAAAAGTGTAGCAGTGGTACTCATATTGTAGTGATAACCAAAGCTATCCAATTGGAAACAAGACCCAGTATACAGGAGGGAAATCATGCCTGGTACTAGGAACCTAGCCAACTACCTATGCATTTGAAAAGAGAGCCTATTACTGATACTTTACTAGACCAGCATAATTCCTAACAAAATTCTAAAACAATCCTTATACCCACAGATAAGTGTAACTCTCACCTCCCATCAAAGAAGCGTCTCTTTAGCAAATGGAGACCCATGGCAGAAAACCATATCTGGATACAATGCAGAGATCAAAAGACTGTAAGGAGCCAAGCCCATTGTATATATTTACTACACAGCTCTTGTCATAAGGTGCCAGAAACATCAAGGAAGGGGGATGACTATAAAAGTCAGAGGACTAGGAAGTTTTTTGTGGGTTTGTGATTCCTAGAAATAACAGAGCAGCTTCACCCAATAACTCACAATATGGGTGCTTAAACAAGGATATTATGAGCACACATGCTAATACAGCAGGGGAAAAAAATCTTACAGATTCCTACCCATAGACAAAAAAACTAAAGACTGCAGAGAGGGGGAGACTTAGCCTACACCAGGGATGATCACCCCCAATTGGTTATCCAATGTAAAGTGGTCAGCTCTGAAATTATATACATACAAACAACAAAGAGAACTTAATAGATTATATTTATATATTTGTGACAACACAGACACACACACACAGATAGACACACACACATACACAAAGACACAGACACACAGATACACACACACAACAATAATAATCAAAGAAAAGTGAGCCATGGATATGAGAGAGGTATGAGGTGGGAACATGGGAAGATAGCATAGGAGGGGTAGGAAGGGAAAAAAATGGTGAAGTATATTCTTCCTGAGTTTGAGGAGGAGGAAAAAATATAATTTGTACCCTTTTGTAAAATAAAATATCATGACATTAAATGCATATATAACCATAGCTGCTTACAAATACACGTACAAGTAAGTAAAATTAAAAAAAGTAAAGCCTTGGAGACTAGAGAGAAGAATCAGTGGGCACAGTGCTTTCTGTGCAAACGTGAAGACCTGAAGTCGCAGCTTAGCAACAATGCAGAAGCAAGGTCTAAGTACGGCAACATATAGCTAAGGCTCCAGCACAGGAGAGCTCCTGGCCAGTTGGTCCAAGTGAAGACAGTGGACTCCAGTTTTAATGAGAGAGAGTCTCAAAACAAACAAGGTGTGGAGCAATGGAGTCGACCTCTGACATCCACATGTACTTTCACTGTGTCTGCACACCACACACATACTTGTTTCCATTATACTAAGATAAGATGTAATTTCCTTGCCTCAGAGGGTGCCATTCTCCTTCCTTACATTCATTAGAAACATTACTGTCTCAGAACAGCAAACTGTTCCTTAGCCAGTAATATTCCTTCACCAGAAATGTGCACATCCCAACTAAAATAAAAACCTGTAGGTAATGACCTCTACTGTTTATTATCAACTCCTTACTCTGTTAATTTTCTTCTAGAGCTTGCATAACAGTACATCTTTAACTGTAGTCTTTTATCTACAATTTTCCTGGCATATGGCAGATATATATTAATGTTTTAAATAAAAACAATAGCATCCTTATAAAGGTTATTACATAACAGACATTTAGCAAAGTGTTTCACGTAAAAATTACTCATTTAGTACTTAGAACTAAAATTAGGACACAAGAAAAAGGGGATATAATTATATTTTCTCCATTTCCAATATTAGAAGAACACACTCTCAAACACGTCCAAAGCTATAGACAGTCAAAACCCTGACTAAATAATAAAGACTAAATTTAAAATCAGATGTTGAATATGGAACCTGTACTCTTGGCCAACTATGTCAGAATGTTAGAAATTAGTTCGAACTGTGGAAGTGTATTCATATTCTTTTCATACAACCATAAGAAAAGAAGAAGAAAGAGTGATAAAGGAAGTCTCATAAACCAATAAATAAATGAATTTAAAAAAGAGCGGGCTCACATTTTTTTTATGCCTTAGTTCTTTTTTTCCCATTTTTATTAGGTATTTAGCTCATTTACATTTCCAATGCTATACCAAAAGTCCCCCATACCCACCCACCCCCACTCCCCTACCCACCCACTCCCCCTTTTTGGCCCTGGCGTTCCCCTGTACTGGGGCATATAAAGTTTGCAAGTCCAATGGCCCTCTCTTTGCAGTGATGGCCGACTAGGCCATCTTTTGATACATATGCAGCTAGAGACAAGACCTCCGGGGTACTGCTTAGTTCATATTGTTGTTCCACCTATAGGGTTGCAGTTCCCTTTAGTTCCTTGGGTGCTTTCTCTAGTTATTCCATTGGGGGCCCTGTGGTCCATTCAATAGCTGACTGTGAGCATCCACTTCTGTGTTTGCTAGGCCCTGGCATAGTCTCACAAGAGACAGCTATATCTGGGTCCTTTCAGCAAAATCTTGCTAGTGTATGCAATGGTGTCAGAGTTTGGAAGCTGATCATGGGATGGATCTCTGGATAGGGCAATCACTAGATGGCCCATCCTTTCGTCACACTTCCAACTTTTGTCTCTGTAACTCCTTCCATGGGTGTTTTGTTTCCTATTCTAAGAAGGGGCAAAGTGTCCACACTTTGGTCTTGGTTCTCTTGAGTTTAATGTGTTTAGCAAATTATATCTTATATCTTGGGTATCCTAAGTTTCTGGGCTAATATCCACTTATCAGTGAGTACATATTGTGAGAGTTCCTTTGTGATTGGGTTACCTCACTCAGGATGATGTCCTCCAGGTCCATCCATTTGGCTAGGAATTTCATAAATTCATTCTTTTTAATAGCTGAGTAGTACTCCATTGTGTAAATGTACCACATTTTCTGTATCCATTCCTCTGTTGAGGGGCATCTGGGTTCTTTCCAGCTTCTGGCTATTATAAATAAGGCTGTTATGAACATAGTGGAGCATGTGTCCTTCTTACTGGTTGGGGCATCTTCTGGATATATGCCCAGAAGAGGTATTGCTGGATCTTCTGGTAGTACTATGTCCAATTTTCTGAGGAACCGCCAGACTGATTTCCAGAGTGGTTGTACAAGCTTGCAATCCCAACAATGGAGGAGTGTTCCTCTTTCTCCACATCCTCGCCAGCATCTGCTGTCACCTGAATTTTTCATCTTAGCCATTCTGACTGGTGTGAGGTGGAATCTCAGGGTTGTTTTGATTTGCATTTTCCTGATGATTAAGGATGTTGAACATTTTTTCAGGTGCTTCTCTACCATTTGGTATTCCTCGGGTGAGAAATCTTTGTTCAGTTCTGAGCCCCATTTTTTAATGGGGTTATTTGATTTTATGGAGTCTACCTTCTTTTTTTTTTTCCATTTTTTATTAGGTATTTAGCTCATTTACATTTCCAATGCTATACCAAAAGTCCCCCATACCCACCCACCCCCACTCCCCTACCCACCCACTCCCCCTTTTTGGCCCTGGCGTTCCCCTGTACTGGGGCATATAAAGTTTGCAAGTCCAATGGGCCTCTCTTTCCAGTGATGGCCGACTAGGCCATCTTTTGATACATATGCATCTAGAGTCAAGAGCTCCAGGGTACTGGTTAGTTCATAATGTTGTTCCACCTATAGGGTTGCAGATCCCTTTAGCTCCTTGGGTACTTTCTCTAGCTCCTCCATTGGGAGCCCTGTGATCCATCCATTAGCTGACTGTGAGCATCCACTTCTGTGTTTGCTAGGCCCCGGCATAGTCTCACAAGAGACAGCTACATCTGGGTCCTTTCAATAAAATCTTGCTAGTGTATGCAATGGTGTCAGCGTTTGGATGCTGATTGTGGGGTGGATCCCTGGATATGGCAGTCTCTGCATGGTCCATCCTTTCATCTCAGCTCCAAACTTTGTCTTTGTAACTCCTTCCATGGGTGTTTTGTTCCCAATTCTAAGGAGGGGCATAGTGTCCACACTTCAGTCTTCATTCTTCTTGAGTTTCATATGTTTAGCAAATTGTATCTTATATCTTGGGTATCCTAGGTTTGGGGCTAATAGCCACTTATCAGTGAGTACATATTGTGTGAGTTCCTTTGTGAATGTGTTACCTCACTCAGGATGATGCCCTCCAGGTCCATCCATTTGGCTAGGAATTTCATAAATTCATTCTTTTTAATAGCTGAGTAGTACTCCATTGTGTAGATGTACCACATTTTCTGTATCCATTCCTCTGTTGAGGGGCATCTGGGTTCTTTCCAGCTTCTGGCTATTATAAATAAGGCTGCTATGAACATAGTGGAGCATGTGTCCTTCTTACCCGTTGGGGCATCTTCTGGATATATGCCCGGGAGAGGTATTGCTGGATCCTCCGGTAGTACTATGTCCAATTTTCTGAGGAACAGCCAGACTGATTTCCAGAGTGGTTGTACAAGCCTGCAATCCCACCAACAATGGAGGAGTGTTCCTCTTTCTCCACATCCACGCCAGCATCTGCTGTCACCTGAATTTTTGATCTTAGCCATTCTGACTGGTGTGAGGTGGAATCTCAGGGTTGTTTTGATTTGCATTTCCCTGATGATTAAGGATGGTGAACATTTTTTCAGGTGCTTCTCTGCCATTCGGTATTCCTCAGGTGAGAATTCTTTGTTCAGTTCTGAGCCCCATTTTTTAATGGGGTTATTTGATTTTCTGAAGTCCACCTTCTTGAGTTCTTTATATATGTTGGATATTAGTCCCCTATCTGATTTAGGATAGGTAAAGATCCTTTCCCAATCTGTTGGTGGTCTTTTTTGTCTTACTGATGGTGTCTTTTGCCTTGGAGAAACTTTGGAGTTTCATTAGGTCCCGTTTGTCAATTCTTGATCTTACAGTACAAGCCATTGCTGTTCTGTTCAGGAATTTTTCCCCTGTGCCCATATCTTCAAGGCTTTTCCCCACTTTCTCCTCTATAAGTTTCAGTGCCTCTGGTTTTATGTGAAGTTCCTTGATCCACTTAGATTTGACCTTAGTACAAGGAGATAAGTATGGATCGATTCGCATTCTTCTACATGATAACAACCAGTTGTGCCAGCACCAATTGTTGAAAATGCTGTCTTTCTTCCACTGGATGGTTTTAGCTTCCTTGTCGAAGATCAAGTGACCATAGGTGTGTGGGTTCATTTCTGGGTCTTCAATTCTATTCCATTGGTCTACTTGTCTGTCTCTATACCAGTACCATGCAGTTTTTATCACAATTGCTCTGTAGTAAAGCTTTAGGTCAGGCATGGTGATTCCACCAGAGGTTCTTTTATCCTTGAGAAGAGTTTTTGCTATCCTATGTTTTTGTTATTCCAGATGAATCTGCCGATTGCCCTTTCTAATTCGTTGAAGAATTGAGTTGGAATTTTGATGGGGATTGCATTGAATCTATAGATTCCTTTTGGCAAGATAGCCATTTTTACTATATTGATCCTGCCGATCCATGAGCATGGGAGATCTTTCCATCTTCTGAGATCTTCTTTAATTTCTTTCTTCAGAGACTTGAAGTTCTTGTCATACAGATCTTTCACTTCCTTAGAGTCATGCCTAGGTATTTTATATTATTTGTGGCTATTGAGAAGGGTGTTGTTTCCCTAATTTCTTTCTCAGCCTGTTTGTCCTTTGTGTAGAGAAAGGTCATTGACTTGTTTGAGTTAATTTTATATCCAGCTACTTCACTGAAGATGTTTATCAGGCTTAGGAGTTCTCTGGTGGAATTTTTAGGGTCATGTATATATACTATCATATCATCTGCAAAAAGTGATAATTTGACTTCTTCCTTTCCAATTTGTATCCCCTTGATCTCCTTTTGTTGTCTAATTGCTCTGGCTAGGACTTCAAGTACAATGTTGAATAGGTAGGGAGAGAGTGGACAGCCTTGTCTAATCTCTGATTTTAGTGGGATTGCTTCAAGCTTCTCACCATTTTTTTTGATGCTGGCTTCTGGTTTGCTGTAGATTGCTTTTATCATGTTTAGGTATGGGCCTTGAATTCCTGATCTTTCCAAGACTTTTATCATGAATGTGTGTTGGATTTTGTCAAATGCTTTCTCAGCATCTAATGAGATGATCATGTGGTTTTTGTCTTTGAGTTTGTTTATATACTGGATTACGTTGATGGATTTCCGTATATTGAACCATCCCTGCATCCCTGGGATGAAACCTACTTGGTCAGGATGGATGATTGTTTTGATGTGTTCTTAGATTCGGTTAGCAAGAATTTTATTGAGGATTTTTGCATTAATATTCATAAGGGATATTGGTCTGAAGTTCTCTATCTTTGTGGGGTCTTTTTGTGGTTTAGGTATCAGAGTAATTGTGGCTTCATAGAATTAGTTGGGTAGAGTACCTTCTGTTTCTATTTTGTGGAATAGTTTGTGAAGAACTAGGATTAGTTCTTCTTTGAATGTCTGATAGAACTCTGCACTAAACCCATCTGGTCCTGGGCTTTTTTTTTTTTTTTTTGGTTGGGAGACTATTAATGACTGCTTCTATTTCTTTGGGGGATATCAGGCTGTTTAGATCATTAACCTGATTTTGATTCAACTTTGGTACCTGGTATCTGTCTAGAAACTTCTCCATTTCATCCAGGTTCTCCAGTTTTGTTGAGTATAGCCTTTTGTAGAAGGATCTGATGGTGTTTTGGAATTCTTTGGGATCTGTTGTTACGTCTCCCTTTTCATTTCTGATTTTGTTAATTAGAATGCTTTCCCTGTGCCCTCTAGTGAGTCTGGCTAAGGGTTTGTCTATCTTGTTGATTTTCTCAAAGAACCAGCTCCTCGATTGGTTGATTCTCTGAATAGTTCTTCTTGTTTCCACTTGGTTGATTTCGCCCCTGAGTTTGATTATTTCCTGCCATCTACTCCTCTTGGGTGAATTTGCTTCCTTTTGTTCTAGAGCTTTTAGGTGTGTTGTCAAGCTGCTAATGTATGCTCTCTCTAGTTTCTTTTTGGAGGCATTCAGAGCTATGAGTTTTCCTGTTAGAAATGCTTTCATTGTGTCCCATAAGTTTGGGTATGAAGTGGCTTCATTTTCATTGAACTCTAAGAAGTCCTTAATTTCTTTCTTTATTCCTTCCTTGACCAAGGTATCATTGAGAAGAGTGTTGTTCAGTTTCCACGTGAATGTTGGCTTTCTATTATTTATTTTGTTATTGAAGATCAGCCTTAGTGCATGGTGATCTGATAGGATGCATGGGACAATTTCAATATTTTTGAATCTGTTGAGGCCTGTTTTGTGACCTATTATGTGGTCAATTTTGGAGAAGGTACCATGAGGTGCTGAGAAGAAGGTATATCTTTTTGTTTTAGGATAAAATGTTCTGTAGATACCTGTCAGATCCATTTGTTTCATAACTTCTGTTAGTTTCACTGTGTCCCTGTTTAGTTTCTGTTTCCATGATCTGTCCATTGGTGAAAGTGGTGTGTTGAAGTCTCCCACTATTATTGTGTGAGGTGCAATGTTTGCTTTGAGATATACTAAAGTTTCTTCAATGAATGTGGCTGCCCTTGTATTTGGAGAATAGATATTTAGAATTGATAGTTCCTCTTGGAGGATTTTACCTTTGATGAGAATGTCTTTTTCGATGACTTTGGGTTGGAAGTCAATCTTATCAGATATTAGAATGGCTACTCCAGCTTGTTTCTTCATACCATTTGCTTGGAAAATTGTTTTCCAGCCTTTCATTCTGAGGTAGTGTCTATCTTTTTCTCTGAGATGAGTTTCCTGTAAGCAGCAAAATGTTGGGTCTTGTTTGTGTAGCCAGTTTGTTACTCTATGTCTTTTTATTGGGGAGTTGAGACCATTGATATTAAGAGATATTAAGGAAAAGTAATTGTTGCTCCCTGTTATTTTTGTTGTTAAAGAGTTTCCTGTAAGCAGCAAAATGTTGGGTCTTGTTTGTGTAGCCAGTTTGTTACTCTATGTCTTTTTATTGGGGAGTTGAGACCATTGATATTAAGAGATATTAAGGAAAAGTAATTGTTGCTTCCTGTTATTTTTGTTGTTAAAGTTGGCATTCTGTTCTTGTGGCTGTCTTCTTTTAGGTTTGTTGAGGGATTACCTTCTTGTTTTTTCTAGGGTGTTGTTACCGTTCTTGTATTGGTTTTTTTTCTGTTATTATCCTTTGAAAGGCTGGATTCGTGGAGAGATAATGTGTGAATTTGGTTTTGTCATGGAATACTTTGGTTTCTCCATCTATGGTAATTGAGAGTTTGGCTGGGTATAGTAGCCTGGGCTGGAATTTGTGTTCTCTTAGTGTCTGTATAACATCTGTCCAGGCTCTTCTGGCTTTCATAGTCTCTGGTGAAAAATCTGGTGTAATTCTGATAGGCTTGCCTTTATATGTTACTTGACCTTTTTCCCTTACTGCTTTTAGTATTCTATCTTTATTTAGTGCATTTGTTGTTCTGATTATTATGTGTCGGGAGGAATTTCTTTTCTGGTCCAGTCTATTTGGAGTTCTGTAGGCTTCTTGTATGTTCATGGGCATGTCTTTCTTTAGATTTGGGAAGTTTTCTTCAATAAGCTTGTTGAAGATGTTTGCTGGTCCTTTGAGTTGAAAATCTTCATTCTCATCCACTCCTATTATCCGTAGGTTTGGTCTTCTCATTGTATCCTGGATTTCCTGGATATTTTGAGTTAGGATCTTTTTGCATTTTCCATTTTCTTTGATTGTTGTGCAGATGTTCTCTATGGAATCTTCTGCACCTGAGATTCTCTCTTCCATCTCTTGTATTCTGTTGCTGATGCTCAAATCTATGGTTCCAGATTTCTTTCCTAGGGTTTCTATCTCCAGCGTTGCCTCACTTTGGGTTTTCTTTATTGTGTCTACTTCCCTTTTTAGGTTTAGTATGGTTTTGTTCATTTCTATCACATGTTTGGATGTTTTTTCCTCTTTTTCTGTAAGGACTTCTACCTGTTTGATTGTGTTTTCCTGTTTTTCTTTAAGGACTTGTAAGTCTTTAGCAGTGTTCTCCTGTATTTCTTTAAGTGAGTTATTAAAGTCCTTCTTGATGTCCTCTACCATCATCATGAGATATGCTTTTAAATCTGGGTCTAGGTTTTCGGGTGTGTTGGGGTGCCCTGGCCTGGGCGAAGTGGGAGTGCTGGGTTCTGATGATGGTGAGTGGTCTTGGTTCCTGTTAGTATGATTCCTACATTTACCTTTCACCATCTGGTAATCTCTGGAGTTAGTTGTTATAGTTGACTCTGTTTAGAGATTGTTCTTCTGGTGATTCTGTTACCGTCTATCAGCAGACCTGGGAGACAGATTCTCTCCTCTGAGTTTCAGTGCTCAGAGCACTCTCTGCTGGCAAGCTCTCTTACAGGGAAGGTGTGCAGATATCTTGTGTTTGGACCTCCTCCTGGCCGAAGAAGAAGGCCCAAAACAGGACCTTTCTCAGAAGCTGTGTTGCTTTGGCAGGTCCCAGAAGCTGTCAGCTTCTGTGGTGCAGACTCTCACCTGTGCAGACTAAATTCCTAAGTTCGGTGGAGTCCCGGAACCAAGGTGGCGCCGGCTGTTCCTGAGGCTGAGGCCTTCCGACCCAGGCGGACACCTGTCCTCTGGTCCGTACGGTGGCCGGCAGTCTGCGGCCCGCAAAGGGTGCTGCCTCAGCGGCAATTCGGGCTCACATTTTTACAAGAAAAAGGAGTGACTTGATAACTTTGCCTGTTAAACAGACCCATCTTTATATTTTGGATGATCTAAGTGTTAATTATACATGTAAGCACATGAATGTAATTTTTTAAAAAAAATCAATCAATTTCTGGAACTCTCTATGGACCTAGGATAGCCATAAACTCATGCTCTTCCTGGGTGTTGTGCTTAGGGTATATGCCACCATGCCTATTTCCTGATTTGTACTTTTTCTTGTTTAACTGTTCTGGTTAAATTTTTAACAGTGTTGGGCAGAAGTAGTAAAAATGAAGCTTCTTAGCTTTATCTTTAAAGGGTTACTGACCTAAAAGACTCAAATGAGCCAGGAAGCTCCAGACAGAAAAGTTGACTTGACAAAAATGCTTGAGCACTGTGAGGATCCAGGAAGTTTCAGGTAAGATCAATGAACCATCCTCCACTGGCATCCACTAGTTTGAGGCTGCAAGGAAATGACCTGGAATGGAATATTCCATTCTCAAAGTTCCCTTTTCTATCTTAGGAATCCCTGAAGCTACAGTATCTCTTGACCAGTCTCCACTTCCTCAGGGACTGGAATCCTTCAGTTGTTCTGATTAAAGGAACAAACCTGCTTTTCCAGAGAACAACTTTGTTTTCTTTTATTTCCATTCATCTTCAACAATCCTGCTATAAAAATCTTGACTTAAGGGAGGAAAAGCTTGCAGCCTTCCACCATTTTTGCTGCTGTTGTTACTATTATTTGCTTATGATGATGATGATTTGCTTATTTGGGTTTCCCATGTATTTTAAAATTATTTTTTCATGCAATATTTTTTATTGTTTTCCTCTCTCCTAACTCCTCCTATATCTTTCATTCCCCTACCTACCCAGCTTTATGTTCTCTCTCTCTTTCAAAATATCAAAAGAAAACAAACTCTACAAAAATAAAAACAGTAATAAAACAAAAAATGCCAAAATAACACTAAACTAAGTAACAGTACGTACACACACACACAAACACACACACACAGAGTTCATTTGTATTGAGCAACTTCTCCTAGACATGGGACCTATGGTAAAGTGTGACTGATATACCCAGTGACAGTACATTGGAGAAAACCAATGTCCCTTTGCTAGTAGGTATCAATTGCAAATGGATCATCATGTCCATTTCCCCATCTCAATGCTGTAAAACAGCTTGACTTGCACTTGTTATTGTGCCAGAAGAACATAGCAATAAATGACTTCTAATGACATATGTCTATACACACAGATCACTGCCTCTTTCAACCCAAATCAAACAAACCTCTTACAGTAGATGGGAATTAAAACAGAGACCCACAACTAGAAGATGTGTAGAGAGTGAGAGACTTTGGAGAATTTAGTCTTAAATGGCATGTCTTCATCAAAACACTCCCCTCAGGCTCAGGGATCTATGTGGAAAAGGTAGGAGAAAGACTAAGAGGTGGAGGAAATGGGTGACTTGAAGAAAACAGCATTTTCCAGAAACAAAACGACTGATGTACATAAGAAGGCAGATAGCAGTACACAAAACCTGCACAAGTCTAGTCTTTTTATTTTCAATACTCCACAACCCCTTCCCTTATACTGCTCAAACAGGCTACAATCTAATACAGCATTTCTATTATTACACTACAGGAAAGGAATTCCCCAATAGCATCTTATGTATGTATGTATGTATGTATGTATGTATATGTATGTAACTTTTTCGAGACAGGTTTCTCTGTGTAGCCCTGGCTGTCCTGAAACTCACTCTGTAGACCAGGCTGGCCTCGAACTCAGAAATCCACCTGCCTCTGCCTCCTAAGTGCTGGGATTAAAGGCATGCACCACCACCGCCCGGCCCCAACAGCATCTTATGATGGATCCAATTATACTACTTTCAAGTGCATATAAATGATATTCGTATATCTAATAGACATCCTTAAGGGTCCTATACCCAATGAAAGACACTATACAAAAAAGAACTAGACACTTGAACTACCAAGGACCTTACCATTTTTATCCAGGTGTGCAACACCACATCTGTAACAGCAGCACTTGGAAGGCTGAAGTAGGTAGGCTATCATGAATTTGAGGCCACTCTGGGCTATACTCTTAGTATACTGGGATAAGAGAAAGGCTACCAAATAATCGTACTTTTAAAATAAAATAGATAATACATTCCATTGATCGATGTATCTGCCTCTGTACCAAAAGCATGCACTTTTTATCACTATTGCTCTGTAGTATATCTTGAGCTCAGGGATGGTGATTCCCCCAGAAGTTCTTTTATTGTTAAGAATTATTTTTGCTATTCTGGGTTTTTTTGCTTTTCCAGATGAATTTGAGAATTGCTTTTTCCATGTCTTTGAAGAATTGTGTTGGGATTTTGATGGCAATTGTCTTGAATCGGTAGATTGCTTTTGGTAGGATGGCCATTTTACTATGTTAATTCTGCCAATCCATGAGCATGGGAGATCCCTCCATTTCGGAGATCTTCTTCAATTTCTTTCTTGGGAGACTTGAAGCTCTTGTCACACAAATCTTTCACTTGTTTGGTTAGAGTCACACCAAGATATTTTATATCATTTGTGACTACTGTAAAGGATGTTCCTTCCCTAATTTCTTTTTCAGACCATTTATCCTTTAAGAATAGGAAGTCTATTGATTTGTTTGAATTGCTTTTATATCCAGTCACTTTGGTGAAGTTGTTTATCAACTGTAGGAGTTCTCTGGTGAAAATTTTGGGGTTACTTATGTATACTATCATATTATCTGCAAACAGTGATACCTTGACTTCTTCTTTGCCAATATGTATCCACTTGATTTCATTCTGTTGAGTAATTGCTCTAACTAGAACCTTGAGCACTATAATAACTAGATATGGTGAGAGTGAGTATCCTTGTCTCTGACACAGAAAGGAAACCACACACTTATGGACAGTTGATCTTTCACAAAGAAGCCAAAAATACACAATGGAAAAAAGAAAGCATCTTCAATAAATTGTGATAGTGTAACTGGCTGTATGTAGAAAAATGAAAATTGATTCATACTTGTCACCTTGCACAAAGCTCAAGTCTTAAGTGGATCAAGGACCTCGACATATAACCAGATACACTGAATCTAGTAGAAGAGAAAGTGGGACAGAGACTCAAACTCATTGGCACAGGGGGCGGGGAGTTTTCTAAACAGAACTCCAATGGCTCAGGCTCTAAGATCAAGAATTGATAAGTGGAACATCATGAAACTGGAAAGCTTCTGTAAGGCAAAGGACATAACCAACAGGATGAATCAGCAACCTAAAGATTGGGGAAAAAAATCTTCAATAACCCCACATCTGATAGAGTGCTAATATAAAAATATGTAAAGAACTCAAGAAGCTAACCACCAAGAAACCAAGCAACCCAATCCAAAAATGGGTTCTAGAACTAAACAGAGAATTCACATCAGAGGAATCTCAAATGGTCGAGAAGCACTTAAAGAAATGTTCAAAGCTCTCAGTAATCAGGAAAATGCAAATCAAAATGACCCTGAGATTCCACCTTACACTAATCAGAATAACTAAGATCAAAACATCAGGTGACAGCACATGTTGGTGAGGATGTGGAGAAAGGAATTAAACACTCCTCCATTGCTGGTAGGATTGCAAACTGGTATAACCACTCTAGAAATCAATTGGGAGATTCCTCAGAAAATTGGAAATAGATCTACCTGGAAACCCAGTTATACCACTCTTGGGCATATACCTAAAAGACACCCCACCATGCTACAGGAGCATGTGTTCTACTAAGTTCATAGCAGCCTTATTTGTGATAGGCAGAAGCTGGAAAGAACCCAGATGTCCCACAACAGAAGAATGGATACAGAAAATGTGGTTCATTTACACAATAGACTACCACTCCTGTATTAAGAACAAAGGCATCATGAGTTTTGCAGGCAAGTGGATGGAACTGGAAAATATTCTGAGTGAGGTAATTCAGACCTAAAAGAATATGCATGGTATGTATTCACTAGTAAGTGGGTGTTAGCCCCAAAAGTACATAATACCCAGGATACAATCCACAGAACTCAAGAAGGTTAACAAGCCAAAGGACCCGAGTGAAGATGACTCAGTTCCACTTGGGAAAGAAGAGAAGCAACCACAGGAGGGGAGAGGGAGGGAGGAACCTGGGTGGAAAGGGGGGCAGGGAGGGTAAGAGGGGAACATGTTCAGGTATTATGTGAGGGGAAACAGGACTGAAACCCTGAGGCCTAGCAGAAAGAATGTAAATAGGCACCTCAGGAGATAGGAGGTGGAGGGACCCTCTAGAATGTACCAGAGACCTGGGAAGGGAGAGACTCTCAGGACTCAAAGGGAGGGACCTTAGATGAAATGCCCTACAGTGGAGAGAGGGAATTTGTAGAGTCCACCTGCAGTAGAAAGACAGGGCATCAAGTGGAGGGATGGGGTTACCATACTACAGATAAAACTCTGACCCAGAGCTGTTCCTGTCTGAAAGAACTACAGGGAAAAAAATTGAGAAGAGCCTGAGGAAAAGGACAGGCCAAACTGGGATCCAGCTTAAGAGGAGACCCCAAGACCTAACATTATTACTGATTCTATGGTGCGCTTACAAACAAGGGCCTAGCATGACTGCCCTTCCAAAGCCCAATAAACAGCTGTAAGAGTCAGATGCAGATATTTATACCCAACCAATGGACAGAAGCTGCTTACCCATGTGGCTGAATTAGGGAAAAGCTGAAAAAAACTGAAGAGGACGGCAACCCTACAGGAAGACCAGCAGTCAAGACTAACACGGATCCCCAGGATCTCTCAGATACTGAGCCACCAATTAGGCAGCATACACCAGCTGATATGAGGCCCCCAACACATACAGCAGAGAACTTGCCCTGTCTGGAGTCATCCAGAAAATATGCACCTAAACCTCAAGAGACTTGAGGTCAGAGGGAGTGGGGAGGACTGGTGGGTTGGGAACATTGTCTTGGAGATGGGAGTTGGGGAGGAGATATGAGATGTGGAACAGTGAGAGGGTGTATTGGGAGAGTAATTAGGTCCAAACTGTAAAAAAAGATTAAAGAATAAATAAAAAAGACAATACATTTACACATGAATTGATATTTAGAATGTATGTGGACTAACCAACTTTTTAAATTTTCAAAATAAAAAATGATATTTTGACTAATAATGTAATACAAAAACAAATACATGTTAATCATAAAAGAGTTAGTAATAATAAAAAACCCCCTATGACACTGAACACCCCTAAACAACTATTTTTTAAGAACATATTCTAGAGATGTTTTACTTGTGTGGATTATTATAATGCTTTATGACCTACTTTCAATCAAATATTAAAAATATAGATTCTTCCCACTAAATTTTTTACAACCTAAGTGAGTTAATGCAGGCATTGTACTTCAAAGCTACATTCAATCTTCCTGGTATTAATCATTTGGGTAGCGTAAAACTTCCGATATAGCCTTTCCAGTCAGCGCCAGCACCGGGTCACCTTGGGCACGGAGTCAGCAGACACCCCCAAGGTCCCAAGAGGACTCTACACGCGATCTTAGGACCACCAATGAGTGGAACACAACTTCTGTTCCATTCCAAACACACGGGACCTGAGATAGCATTAGGAAAGCAGGAAACCCAGCCTGAGCAGGGTCACAAGTCCCTTCTGGTCAGCGCCAGCACCAGGTCACCTTGGGTGCCGAGTCAGTGGACACCCCCCACCCCCACCCCCAAGGTCCCTAGAGGACGCTCCATGCAATCTTAGGACCACTGGTGAGTGGAACACGTTTTCTGTTCTATTCCAATCGTGCGGGGCCAGCATTAGGGAAGCAGAAAACCTGGCCTGACCAGGGTCACAAATCGCTTCCAGTCTGTGCCAGCACCAGGTCACCTTGAGCACGGAGTCGGCGGATACCCCCAAGGTCCCGAGAGAACAGCTTCTGAGGCGGACCCCATTGTGGGCTCCAGACATCTGGGCACCTTCCCTGCCAGAGGACAGGTGTCCTATCCAACTGGGAGGGCTTTGCTGGAGCATCTGGGGGAGCCATCTTGGTTCCTGGATTCCTCTGAGACCAGTCTGCACAGGTGAGAGTGTGGACTACAAAAGCTAACAGCATCTGGGACAGTCCCTCTTTCAGGCCTTCATCTTTTGCCAAGAGGCAGGTCCCAATGCCAGATATCTGTGCACCTTCCCTGCAAGAAAAGAGCTTGCCTGCAGAGAGTGCTCAGACCACTGAAACTCAGGAGAGAGCTAGTCTCCCAGGTCTGATGATAGAGGCTAACAGAATCACGAGAGGAACAAGCTCTAACCAGAGACAATTATAACAACTAACTCCAGAGATTACCAGATGGCGAAAGGAAAACATAAGAATCTTACTAACAGAAACCAAGACCACTCACCATCATCAGAACGCAGCACTCCCACCTCACCCAGTCCTGGGCACCCCAACACACCTGAAAAACTAGACCCGGTTTAAAAGCATAGCTCAAGATGATGGTAGAGGACATCAAGAAGGAATTTAATAACTCACTTAAAGAAATACAGGAGAACACTGCTAAAGAGTTACAAGTCCTTAAAGAAAAACAGAAGAACACAACCAAAAGGTAGAAGTCCTTAAAAAAAAAACAGGAAAGCACATGCAAACAGGTGATGGAAATAAACAAAATAACACTAGACCTAAAAAGGGAAGTAGACACAAAGAAAACCCAAAGTGAGGAAACACTGGAGATAGAAACCCTAGGAAAGAAATGGGGAACCATAGATGCAAGCATCAGAAACAGAATACAAGAGATGGAAGAGAGAATCTCAGGTGCAGAAGATTCCATAGAGAACATCGGCACAACAATCAAAGAAAATGCAAAATGCAAAAAGATCATAACTCAAAACATCTAGGAAATCCAGGACACAATGAGAAGACCAAACCAACAGATAATAGGAGTAGATGAGAATGAAGATTTTAAACTTAAAGGGCCAGCAAATATCTTCAATAAAATTATAGAAGAAAACTTCCCAAACCTAAAGAAAGAGATGCCCATGAACATACAAGAACCCTACAGAACTCCAAATAGACTAGACCAGAAAAGAAATTCCTCCCAACACATAATGATCAGAACAACAAATACAGTAAATAAAGATAGAATATTAAAAACAGTAAGGGAAAAAGGTCAAGTAACATATAAAAGCAGGCCTATCAGAATTACACCAGACTTTTCACCAGAGACTATGAAAGCCAGAAGAGCCTGGACAGATGTTATACAGACACTAAGAGAACACAAATGCCAGACCAGGCTACTATACCCAACAAAACTCTCAATTACTATAGATGGAGAAACCAAAGTATTCCATGACAAAACCAAATTCTCATATTATCTTTCCACAAATCCAGCACTTCAAAGGATAATAACAGAAAAAAAAAAACCAATAGAAGGACAGAAACCACGCCCTAGAAAAAGCAAGAAAGTAATCCTTCAACAAACCAAAAAAAAAAAAAAAAAAAAAATAAAGCCAGCCACAAGAACAGAATGCCAACTCTAACAACAAAAATAATAGGAAGCAACTATTACTTTTCCTTAATATCTCTTAATATCAATGGGCTCAATTCCCCAATAAAAAAACATAGACTAACAGACTGGCTACAGAAACAGGACCCAACATTTTGCTGCTTACAGGAAACCCATCTCAGGGAAAAACATAGACACTACCTCATAATGAAAGGCTGGAAAACAATTTTCCAAGCAAATGGTCTGAAGAAACAAGCTGGAGTAGCCATTCTAATATTGAATAAAATCGACTTCCAACCCAAAGTTATCAAAAAAGACAAGGAGAGACACTTCATGCTTATCAAAGGTAAAATCCTCTAAGAGGAACTCTCAATTCTGAATATCTGTGCTCCAAATGCAAGAGTAGCCACATTCATTAAAGAAACTGTAGTAAAGCTCAAAGCACACATTGCACCTCACACAATAATAGTGGGAGACTTTAACACACCACTTTCATCAATGGACATATCATGGAAACAGAAACTAAACAGGGATACAGTGAAACTAACAGAAGTTATGAAACAAATGGATTTAGCACATATCTACAGAACATTTTATCCTAAAACAAAAGGATATACCTTCTTCTCAGCACCTCATGGGACCTTCTCCAAAATTGACCATATAATTGGTCACAAAACAGGCCTCAATAGATACAAAAATAATGAAATTGTCCCATGCATCCTATCAGATCACCATGGACTAAGGCTGATCTTCAATAACAACATAAATAATGGAAAGCCAACATTCACGTGGAAACTGAACAACACTCTTCTCAATGATACCTTGGTCAAGGAAGGAATAAAGAAAGAAATTAAAGACTTTTTAGAGTTTAATGAAAATGAAGCCACAACATATCCAAACCTATGGGACACAATGAAAGCATTTCTAAGAGGGAAACTCATAGCTCTGAGTGCCTCCAAAAAGAAACTAGAGAAAGCACACACTAGCAGCTTGACAACACACCTTAAAGCTGTAGAAAAAAAGGAGGAAAATTAAACCAAGAGGAGTAGACGGCAGGAAGCAAGACAATCCCCTGCCCTTTCTTTCCTTTCCTTTTCCACATGCTAGATCAACTTTTGATTTTTTTTGTTTGTTTGTTTTAAGATGTACTATTGGGTGATCCAATATAATAAACAGCTATTATAAATCAAATCAGAAAGGAACTATATAGGAAATGAGTGCTGACAGGGTTCATGAAATTGAGTGTGTGTAAAAGACTTCAACTCGAGGATCAGTTCAGTAAAACCACAGTCTACTATGAGAAAGTAGTAGACATCACAATACTTATCAACATTCTGAGGAGGAAAAAAGCTGCCAATAATTGCAGAATTTTAGATAATCTGAATCACATTATAAAAATATGAGAAAATCAACAACAAAAAGCACAAAAATATTTACAACAAAACAAAATAACAAGGAATGCCCATGAGATACAAATAAAAACAGGTGAAAACAACCAACAGGCTTTATAAAACTCACCTATTTAAAAAGTAAAACAAAATAGTTGATACCCAAATACCACCAGGACAGAGCTGGTCTCCCAGGAGTGCTGATACACCTGTGAGCAGAGGTAAAAACCACCATTTCTGCTCAAATTCCTGGCCCCAGAGGGACCCGTTTAGAGTCAATAGTACACAGGAGCCAAACCAGGGACAGGATCTTTCCAGTTTCTATCTGTACCCTGGAGCTGACCCTGGGTCACAGCTCTCCACAACCAAATTCTTCTCAGAGGAAAAAAACTTGTCTACCAGGGTGCTTACAGGAGGACTAGCCACAGTCAGAGAGAGAAGGACCACCAATGGTGAGAGGCAAAGGAAAGAACATAAGCAACAGAAACCAAGGCTACTTGGCATCATCAGAACCCAGTTCTCCCAACTGAGCAAGTCTTGGATACCCCAACACACCAGAAAAGCAAGAGTCTGATTTAAAATCGCATCTCATGATGATAATAGAGGACTTTAAGAAGGACATAAATAACTCCCTTTAAGAAATATAGCAAAGCACAAGTAAACAGCTAGAAGCCCTTAAAGAGGAAATACAAAAATCACTTAAAGAATTACAGGAAAACACAACCAACCAGGTGAAAGAATTGAACAAAACCTTCCAGGATCTAAAAAGTGAAATAGAAACAATGAAGAAATCACAAAGGGAGACAACACTGGAGATAGAAAACCTAGGTAAGAGATCAGGAAATATAGATGCAAGCATCACCAACAAAATACAAAAGATAGAATAGAGAATCTCAGGTACAGAAGACAGCATAGAAAACATTGACATAACAGTCAAAGAAAATAGAAAATAAAAAAAGCTCCTAACCCCAAACACCCAGGAAATCCAGGACACAATACGAAGACCAAACCTAAGGAAAATAGGTATAGAAGACAGTGAAGATTCCCAACTTAGAGGGCCAGCAAATATCTTCAACAAAATTATAGAAAAAAAACTTCCCTAAACTAAAGAAAAAGATGCCCATAAACACAAAAGAAGCCTACAGAACTACAAACAGACTGGACTAGAAAAAAGAAAAGAAATTCTCCTGTCACATAACAGTCAAATCACCAAATGCACAAAACAAAGAAAATTAAAAGCAGTAAGGGAAAAAGGTCAAGTAACATATATTCAGACCTATCAGAAATACACCAGACTTCTTGCCAGAGACTATGAAAACTAGAAGATTCTGGGCTGATGTCATACAGACCCCAAGAGCTGGAGAAACCAAGGCATTCTATGACAAAAGCAAATTTACACAATATTTCTCCACTAATCCAGCACTTCAAAGGATAATAGATGGAAAACTCCAACACAAGGAAACTATACCCTAGAAAAAGCAAGAAAGTAATGTTCTTTCAACAACACCAAAAGAAGATAGCCACACAAACATAAATCCACCTCTAACAACAAAAAATAACATGAAGCAACAATCGTTATCGCTTAATATCTCTTAACATCAATGGGATCAATAGAATGACATAGACTAAGAGACTGGATAGGTAAATAGGACCCAGCATTTTGCTGCATACAGGAAACGCATCTCAGTGACAAAGACAGACACTACCTCACAGTAAAGCCTGGAAAAAAATTTTCCAAGGAAACAGTCCCAAGAAACAAGCTGGAGTGGCAATTCTAATGTCAAATAAAATCAAATTTCAACCAAAAGTTATCAAAAAAAAAAAAAAGATAAGGGAGGACACTTCATACTCATCATAGGAAAAATCTACTAAGAAGAACTCTCAATTCTGAACATCTATGATCCAAATGCAAGGACACCACACTCATAAAAGAAACTCAACTAAAGGTCAAAGCACACATTGCACCTCACACAAAAATAGTGGGAGACTTCAACACCCCACTCTCATCAATGGACAGATCAATCATGGAAACAGAAACTAAACAGAGACACAGTGAAACTAAGAGAAGTCATGAACCAAATGGATTTAACACATATCTATAGAACATTTCATCCTAAAACAAAAGAATATAACTTCTTCTCAGAACCTCATGGTACCTTCTCCAAAATTGACCATATAATCGGTCACAAAACAGGCCTCAACAGATACAAACAGACTGAAATAACTCCATGCATCCAATCAGATAATCACATACTAAAGTTTGTCTTCAATAACAACAAAAACAATAGAAAACCCACTTACACATAGAAGCTGAACAATGCCCTACTCAATAATAACCTGGTCAAGGAAGTAATAAAGAAAGATATTCAAGACTTTTTAGAATTTAATAAAAATAAAGGCACAACATACCCAAACTTATGGGACACAATTTAAGCAGTGCTAAGAGGAAAACTCATAGCTCTGAGTGCCTCCAAAAAGAAGCTGGAGAGAGCATACACTAGTAGCTTGACAGCACACATAAAAGCTCTAGAACAAAAAGAAACAAACACACCCAAGAGGAGTAGATGGCAGGAAATAATCAAACTCAGGGCTGAAATCAGACAAGTTAAAAAACAAAGATTTATACAAAGAATGGACAAAACCAAGAACTGATTCTTGAAGAAAATTAACAAGATAGATATACCCTTAACCAGACTAACCAAAGGGCACAGAGACAGTTTCCAAATTAAGAAAATCAGAAATGAAAAGGGAGCCATAACAACAGAAATGGAGGAAATTCAAAAATGATCAGATCCTACTACAAAAGCCTATACTCAACAAAACTGGAAAATCTGGATGAAATGGAACGATTTTCTAGATAGACACCAAATACTAAATTTAAATCGGGATCAGATAAACCATCAAAACAGTCAAGCAGTCATTAAAAGTCTCCCACCCCAAAAAAAGCTCAGGACCAGATGAGTTTAGTGTAGAATTCTATCAGACCTTCAAAAAAGACCTAATACCAATACTCTTCAAACTATTCCACAAAATAGAAACAGAAGGACCTCTACCCAATTCATTCTATGTAGCTACAGTTATGCTGAAACCAAAAGCACACAAAGAAAGAGAACTTCAGACCAATTTTCCTCATGAATGCTGATGCAAAAATATTCAATAAAATTCTCGCAAACTTAATCCAAAAATACATCAGAATGACCATTCACCACGCTCAAGTAGGCTTCATCCCAGGGATGCAGGGATGGTTCAATATACATCACTGTAATTCACTATATAAACAAACTCAAAGAAAAAAAAAGATCATTTCATTAGATACTGAAAAGCAGTTGACAAAATTAAAAATCCCTTCATGTTAAAAGTCTTGGAAAGATCAGGTATTCAAGGCCCATACCTAAACATAATAAAAGCAACATACAGAAAACCAGTAGCCAACATCAAACTAAATGGAGAGAAACTTGAAGCAATTACCCTAAAATCAGGGGCTAGACAAGGCTGCCCACTCTTTATCTATTCAACATAGTACTTGAAGTTCTACTTATGGCAATTAGACAACAAAAGGAGGTCAAAGGGATACAAATTGGAAAGGAGGATGTCAAAATATCACTATTTGCAGATGATATAAGAGTATAGTTAAGTGACCCCCAAAATTCCACCAGAGAACTCCTACAGCTGATAAACAACTTCAGCAAAGTGGCTGGATATAAAATTAACTCAAACAAATCAGTAGCCTTCCTATACTCAAAGTGCAGTAGAGGGAGAGAGGGATTTGGGAGGGAGAGAGGAGGGGGAGGGAAAAAAGGAGGCCAGTTCAGATATGGGAGGAGTTGGGGAAGAAGTAGAGAGGGTCAGGAATTTGAAAGTAAGTGTGTAGCAGTGGGGGAGGAATAAGTGGAAATAGCCGCTAGAAAGTCCCAAGAGGTTCCCAGGACCCAACAGTGAGGATATTAGTCAAAATATCCAATAAAGGGGAGAGAGAACCTGTAGAGATCATATCCAATGGACAGGCACAGATCCTGGTTGAGGGATAGGGCCACCCACCCACCTCAAAAGTATTAATCCAGAATTCCTCCTGTCTAAAGGAAATGCAGGGATAAAGAGTGGAGTGGAGACTGAAGGAAAGGCCATCCAGGGACTGCTCTACCTAGGGATCCATCCCATCTGCAGACACCAAACCCAGAAACTATTGCTGATGCCAACAAGTGCTTACTGAGAGGAGCCTAGTATAGCTGTCCCCTGAGAGGCTCTGCCAGAGCCTGACCAAGACAGATGCAGATGTATGCAGCCAAACAACAGAATGAGTGCAGGGACCCCAATGTAGAAGTTAGAGTAAGGACTATAGGAAGTGAAGGGGTTTGCAACCCCATAGGAAGAATAACAATATCAACCAATCAGAGCTCCCCAGAGCTCCCAGGAGTAAACCACCAACTAAGGAGTACCCATGGCTATAGCTGGATGTGGAGCAGAGGACTGACTTAGTAGGCAATACTGGGAGGAGAGCCCCTTGGTCATGTGGAGGCTGGATGATCCAGGGAAGGTGAATGCTAGGGTGTGAGGAGCACTTGCGGCCGCCGCCCCAAGATGACACCCGGGTCGGCTGCCAGGTCTTATGACCTGTGCCTAACTTCCTCATTACCTCAGACTTAGCCATATCCCAGCAGCCTGCACTGGGCAGACACCATGCCTTGTCAGCTAGCCTTGCTGTGAACCAATGGACTGCCCTTACATGACTGGGGTGATTGGGAGGAGTCAGTAGGGTATTTAAGGCGTGCCCAGGGGTTGCTGGGGGATTCCAGTTACTGCATTGCAATGCAAAGTGTTCCTGAATAAACCTGCTTGAAGAAGGACAATGTGGTGTTGCATCTTTCCTGCTGGTTGGGGTGGACTCGACACTAGGGCACTGAGGGAGCGGTGGGTGGGCAGGTGACAGAGCACCCTCAAAGAGGCAGGGGGAGGGGATGGAGGCTTGTGGAGGGGAAACTGGGAAGGGTGATAACATTTGAAATGTCAATAAATAAAATAACCAATAAAAATGAAAAAGAAAAAATTAGAAAATGTATTAATCATACTTCTTATGTCAAGTTATCTAGAGCTTTAACTAGTAAAAAATGACAGCAAAGAATGAAGATGCTTTTTAGATATGGGCATGCCCATCTCTGTTCCAAAGGCTAATGTTGGTGTATACATACATCCACATACAGTTTACCTTATTAAACAAGTACTACAGTGCTTGTTAAATAGTTAACATATAATAAATGCTCAGTTTTAAAAAGTTACTTTAAGTAATTTTACTTCAGTATAACAAGCATAAGAAAACTAAGGCTCCAGCTGCATATGTAGCAGAGGATAGCCTTCTCAGGCATCAATGGAAGGAGAGGTCCTTGGTCCTATGAAGGCTTGATAGATGCCCCAGGGTAGGGGAATCTAGGACTGGGAGGTGGGAGTGGTTGAGTGGGTAGGGGAACACCCTCAAAGAAACACAGGGATGGGGAATAGGATAGGGGTTTCCAGGAAGGGGGGGGGGGGGTAAAACCAGGAAAGGGGATAACATTTGAAATGTAAATAAAGAAACTATCCAATAAAAACATCTTCCTTATTGCGTATCTGGCTATGGAAAAAAGAAAAAGAAAATGGAGGTACAAATGACTCCACTATAAGGAAACTGACTGCAGTAAATACATGAGAAAAGAGAAGTAGACATTAATTTCATAATTATGGCATATATGTTAAAGCAATGCTACATATCATCTGATAGATTTTTTACAAACTACATTTTTTTTTTTTTTGAGGCAGGGTTTCTCTGTGTAGCCCTGGCTGTCCTGGAACTCACTCTGTAGACCAGGCTGGCCTCGAACTCAGAAATCTGCCTGCCTTTGCCTACCAAGTGCTGGGATTAAAGGAGTGTGCCACCACTGCCCGGCTAACTATCTAAAATTTTAAAATCTTCATTATATAATCTTAAATAAGTTTCAGGGTTCAAATCTGTAACACATAGCATATGTTTAGTATAAATTTACATACTAATATATAAATAATGAATATAAGCTGATCAAAACATTAATAGCAGGCATTAATTTGCTATTCTACTTTGATAATTTCCTATAATACATATTAGTATATTCATAATGATTAAAATTAATTAAAGGAATGCAAAAAATCAAATTCTTCAAAGAACTTCAGTGTACACAAGGCTACAGTTCCTGCAGGATGATTTATCTGAGGAAGAATAAGCATCGCTGAGTAAGAACACTCACCTTCTTCTAGAGCTACTCAAAATTCTAACTATTATTGCATGGGCACAAGTGAAAGACAGTTAGAATACAAAGACACATGCACCAAATAGCATCCTAAAGCAGCCTACATCATCTTCTTATCAAATAGAATTTTTAAAATACAAATGTTAGCCTTACAAAAGACCAGTCTTCAGAAATGATCCCCAACAGCTTTTCATACTGTTGCTTAAAGTGAGCACTAATAGAAGTCACTCTTTTCTACTTGTGTCTGTGATGAGCAGCAACAAGCCAACTACAGAACTCTGCATCAAATTTGCAACTCAGCACAGTGGCTTTTCCTGGTCTCAACCACTAAGTAAACTGAATAAATCAAAAGATAAATCTTGAATTCCCATCCTAATATTTTAAATGTCAATGTGATAAATGCAAAAACTAACAAATGATAGGCAATTCTATACACATACATTAAGTGTACTTTTTAAGTCACAACTAAATTCTAAATATTGATATAACATGGAGTACAAATAATATATATAAAACAATGCCTATACAGGTATCTTGTCAGAGTTTATATCTTTCTTAATATTTTAGTTACCCTTTCAAGTATATGAGACTACAGTCTCTCTACCATAATTTACTATATTAATTAAATAGCTGATCATAAAGTTTGTGACCCTGCTATTTAGTCAGTTTCCTCCTAATGGCTCCATGCTTCATATTTTACAAAACCTGAGCTATATAGGTAAGAGTCATGATCTGTGGGGAATAATATTGTAAAACAGAATAAGCATAAGTAAAAAAATACAGAACACTTTTACTGATGCTACTGTGTACTTATAGACAGGAGGCTAGCATGGCTGTCCTTTGAGAGGCTCTATCAGCTGCTGACTGAGTCAGATGCAGATACTTCCAGCCAATCATTGGACTGAGGTCAGGGACACATATGGAAGAGTTAGGGGGAGGACTGAAGGAGCTGAAGGGAGTTGCAACCTCATAAGAAGAATAACAGTATCAACTTACCTGGACCTTTTAGAGCTCCCAGAGACTAAGCCATCAACCAAGCAAACATGGGCTGGTCCATCCTCCATCCCCCCTGGCCCCACTATGTATTAGCAGAGGACTGCCTTTGTCTGGCCTCAGTGGGAGAAGATGTGCTTAATCCTGTAGAAACTTGATGCCCCAGGGAAAGGAGAGGCTAAGGGATTTGGTGCAAGTGGGTGGGTGGGTGAGTGGGAAGAAGCAAAGGGGAGGGTGAATGGGGTGAAGAACTTGTGGAGGGGAGACCAGGAAGGGGGGGGGCAACATTCAGAATGTAACTAAATAATTAATTAAAAACAAGAAAATAATAAAAATACTTGAAGAAATAAAAATGTTTAAGAATTCCATTATATTTATGGTTTATAAATTTGTCAAACAGTAAACTTGAGAAAGCTTGAAATGCACTATCCTCTGTCAAAATGGAGCCCTTAGTGACAACATCCCTTTGAAAAATGAAATTAAATATATATGGCACAGACAAGCTTAAACTAGAGAGGGCATTTTAATTATACAAAAGGCTCAACTCTGTTAAGGTTCCTGACTTGAGATGTACACCACACTAGAGATTTTATTAATTACAGTCCATGTATTATATTGTTTGAAGTGACAGATGAGAAAAATGAAGCTAATGAAATACAGTGAAATAGACACCAAGTAAAAGGGAAAAAGCCATCCCCTGATAAGGATTCTAGTCTACCATCTGTCCCCTTGCCACTCAGTGACATTACAAATTCTCCATCAGTTTTCTAGTAGGTGAAATTGATGAATGAGGTAAAGGCTTCCTGTGCAGATTCTGGTGTTCCTTCTGATCTAATCTGAGGCTTAACAGATGACTCAAATAAGCCTCAGGGTTCAACAACCTCATTACCAGATCATGCTTTGGAGACTGAGGAAGGTCTGAAGTCCTGCAGCATGAAATAGTTCAATTGTAATGATAAATAAACAAAAGGGATTTTCCTAGGATGCTCATATCTAGGAATATTGTTACCACCATCCTTAGAAATCATTTCAATAACAGAGTAACAATGATAGCACTTATCAAAAAAAGAATCACACTCTAGACTCAAAGGCAAAGTGAAGATAATGATCAGAGCTGGTACTGCTCCATCTTAGTGGTACCTAGTCATAATGACAAGGCTGTGGGGGAAGCCAGCAGATTCACACCAGCATCAGAAATCAAACAAACACTCTCTTTTCAATAAGGTACATGCAAAAATAGGATACAATATAAAAAGAAAATTAGGGAATGGTTTTATCAAGAGAAGGCAAGGGAGATTTTTCACAGCAAAAAAAAATATGATCAAGGATAAACTGGCAATTTTGTACTTAAAGAAGTCAAGCAAGAAGGCATAACAATTTTATCTAAATATTTAACCACAAATTGATACTACTATGATGAAAATAGATTAAACTGTCAAAGAAACTGATAGGCCTACTATTAAAACCAGAAACCTCAAAATCTCTCTACAGAAACTGGTAGAACTAAGAGATAGAAAGCCAGAAGATGTGCAGATGAGGGGTGAGCTGAGCTCATCAGTGTGCTCACTGTCTTCATCATGATGATGGGTTCAAAAGTGTGTGCATGGGCCAGGAAATCAAATCACAGAGTTAAAGCACAATAAAACATATGACAGCATTCACTGAGCTCTTTAAAGAGAAAAAAAAATAAAAAACATGCTTCTATTTGTTAAACTGAACAAACATTATCTGCCAATTCTGTATAAGGTGCACATTGTAATAAAATGAAGTATTGTAGAATACAATACTACAAAATACTGAATATGAGAACAAAACATGAAAAGAAGCTATTTGAAGGATTTATCTAAAATCACATGAAGAACCAAAATAAAAAAATATTAGGATTAAGGGTGGGCCATATCTACAAATCAAGAAGGAAAGTAAACGATACAAAAGTACTCAGTAGCTATAAGAAATTAAATTTAAAGGTATAAAATAATTTCTTGTTACTAGCACAAGAAAATCAAGGTACCTAGTCATAATGACATAAAAGAAAATGTTTTTATAGTTTTGTTCATTAAACATGTTTAAAAATGAACCTTTCTAGAGAGAGAAGTCAAAAATAAATTTTACAGGCAAGTTCTTTAAAATATCAAAAGCAAAGGGCCTAAGATTATAGCTCAAATGTAGAGGCCACATAAGCTTCTAGGTGGAGTTAGTAGACTGTCCCCTAGTTTTATTTCCCAACAAAAAGACATTCCTTATATTGACTACATCTTCATAACACTAAAAGAAAACCTATGTCCTATCTTATTCTATGTGTATAATTCTGATATCAGAACTAAGTAATAAAGATGAAATAGATTATAAAACTATCAACTACAGATTTAGATATAGAAATAGTGAAATAAATTTTGGCAGGGCTTGAGAAAATAACATGCCACCAACATATGAAGTTTTTACCAGTGTGATAAAAATAACTCAGAACCAAAAGGACATGCATGGTATGTACTCACTAATAAGTGGATATTAGCCAAAAAATAAAAATACAGAATACCCAAGATATGGTCCACAAAAAAGGTCAACAAGCTTAAGAGCTCAAGTGAGGTAGCCTAAGTTCCACTTAGGAGGGAGAAGAAAGCAAACACAAGATGGGAGGGAGGGAGGGAATGAGGAACATGGGAAGGAAAGGGGAAAAGGGGTCGGGGAGAGGGGAAGCTGTTCTGGTATTGGGAGGGAGGAAAAGATTGAAGCCCTGAAGGCCAGCAGAAAGAATAGAAGCAGGCAACCCTGGGAGGTAGGAGGTTGGGGGGCACTCCAGAATGTACCATAGACTTGGGAGGTGAGAGACTGTCAGAACTCAAAGGACTCTAGATGAAATGCCCTACAGTGGGGCAAGATAACTTGTAGAGCCCACCTCCAGCAGAAAGACAGAACATCAAATGAGGAATAATTAGGTTTGCTATCTCATAGTCAAAACTCTGACCCATAATTGTTCCTGTCTGAAGGTACTGCAGGGATGGGAATGGAAAGGAGCATGAAGAAAAGAAGGTCCAGCGAAAGGGGAGGTTACAAGGCCTGACACTATTACTGAAGCTATGGAACACTCACAAAAAAGTACCTATCATGACTGCCCTCCAAAAGACTCAACAAGCAGCTGAAAGAGTCAGATGCAGATATTTGCACCCAATTAATGGACAGAAGCTGCTGACCCCTGTGGTTGAATTAGGGAAAAGCTGGAAGAAGCTGAGGAGGAGAACAACCCTGTAGGAGGACCAGCAGTCTCAATTAACCTGGACCCCCAAGATCTCTCAGACACTGGATTACCAACCAGGCAGCATACACCAGCTGATAGGAGGCTCCCAATACATATACTGCAGAATACTGCTGGGTCTGGGTTCAGTCAGAGAAGATGTACCTAACCCTCAAGAGACTGGAGGCCCCAGGGAGTTTAGAGGTCTGGTGGTGGTGGTGGTGGTGGGGTGGACATCCTGGTGGAGACAGGGAGGTGGGGAGGAGGTATGGGATGTGGAGCAGTTGGAGGGAGGACCAGGACAGGAATAAAATCTGAAGTGTAAAAAAAAAGAAAAGAAAAAAATAATAAGAACATAAGTGTAATCACCACATTAAAATACTAAAATGAGTAAGATAGTTGATAAATTAGAAAAAGAAAATTCTCACACCAAAACAACATTTAAAATCTAGATTAAAAAAAATGGGAATGAGTGGGTAGGGAAGTCGAGGGGAGGGTATGGGGGACTTTTGGGATAGCATTGGAAATGTAATTGAGGAAAATATGTAATAAAAATATTAATTAAAAAATCTAGATAAAGCACTTAATATATGAAAACATTAGAATCAGACACTTTGAAATCAGAAATAATATTATGTATGTTAAACACTAGTACTGTAAAGATGAAGCAATATAAACAAACTTAAGTAAATTCATTATAAACAAACAAAAAAAAGAAAATAAAAATAAACTCCAAGAAAGGAGTACAAAGAAGATAAGAAAACCATGAATAAACATTATTAAATACAGGACATGGAGAAATTACTCAGTGGTTACAAGTCCTGTCTTAGAGGACCTGGGTTTTATTCTCAGTACCCACATGGTTGCTAAAAATTATCCATAATTCCATTTCCAGGGAATTAGGACACTTCTTCTGATCTCTCTGGGCACCAGACATATATGTGGTACATGTATATAGTGCACATACATACATGTATGCAAAATACTCAACCCACAAAAATAAATATTTTTTATTAAAAAAAATTAAAACTAGGAGCCAAATTCTGATATCATATCATTCAGAAGCCTGAGAAAGATATGAATTTAAGACCAGTCTGGGCAAAGTAGTGATACTCTGTTTCAAAAAAATAAATTAAATTAAATATTGGATGGATGGCTGAATGGTTGGATGGATGGATGGATGGATGGATGGGTGGGTGGGTAGATGGATGGATGAATAGGTAGGTAGGTAGGTAGGTAGATAGATAGATAGATAGATAGATAGATAGATAGAAAGATAGATAGATAGACAGACAGACAGACTTTGATCAAAGATTAACTTGGAGATAAAAACATCCCCAAGAATTTGAAGCAGGAATATCAGAAAACTAAAATGTGCTAACAGCATCTGATTTTCTAACACTGCTGATATGCCTTTCTCTGCTGAAAGCATAACTAAAATTAATTTACTCTGATGGCTTACAGGACTATTGCAGAATTAGCTTTCCATATATTTATTAGTTTAACTGCATTATGGGGTGTGTCTAGGAGTCACAAAAGAAAAATTTTACCAAAATTAGTTTGATTTCTCAACTGCATTTGTTACCTACTTAAAATTTAACTTTATGGGCACAAGGAATTCTGTCAGTTGTAAAGCACTTGCTGTGCAAGTGCAAGGATCCACGGCCTTTCCCCCAACACACATAAACAGTAGTGCAATGCTGCCTACTGTGCTGAAGAGGGACTCACTGGCCACTCAGCCTACCTGTGTTCCTGGCCAGTGAAAGATTCTGTCATTGACCCCACAAAGGGGGGAAATGCCTGAAGAAAGACATGGAAGGCTTTCTTCTGTCTTTTGCATGCATGCATGCATGAGGATACTCAACAAATGTGCACACACAAGCACACAAATATACGCAAACACACAAATATTACTTTAAAATAAACCAACTGTTTAAAAGAGAAGACATATAAAAGTCTCTGTAAGCTCAGGGATCTTTTGATTTCTACACCTGAATCTTTAGTAATATCTCCAAAACTAAATTTCATACACACACACACACACACACACACACACACACACACACACACACACACTGACTGTTTCACTTCTTGTATGTATGTGTACCACGTGTGTGCCTGATACCTGCAGATATGAGAAGACGGCATCAGATTCCCTATGACTAGACTCACAGTTGGCTGTGAGACAACTGTGAATCCTGGGAATCAAACCCAGGTTCTCTGCAAGAGGAACAAGTGCTCTTAATAGCTGATCCATCTCTAGCTCCTCAAACTAAACTTTTATAAAAATAAAAAATAAACACTAAAATGACTAATTACTACTATTAATAATAAAAGTAAAGGCTAAAGAGATGGGGGTACATGTGCTTTTCCAAGCCTAAAATATGAGTACAGTCCCCAAAACCTGTGTGCTGAAAGGAAAGAACTCCCACAACTTGTCCACTGATCTTGACACATGTGTACAAACACACACACACACACACACACACACACACACACACACACACACACAAATTAATTGAAATGATTTCTCAAATCGACTTAAATTCATTATCCCAATTGAAGCACAAAATGGGGAAAATGTGAAGAATTGAATGACTTAAAAACCTAGAATCTGACCTAAAGTGTAGTTAATCAGTTGCTTCATGTCAACAGCATTGCAGATGAACTGCAATGTTTCCCATGTTGTGATCTTTATTAATCAGACTGGGAATGCTAACATTTGCAACAACATTTTATGTCTTACTATATGAAGAAGTATGCTGGTCTAAGTCTTAGGTATACATTCAAAATGGCATTATACTTTCTTTTTTTCAACTTTTTATTGATTATTTTGTGGGTTTCACACTATTCACCCAATCCCATTAATCTCCTTGACCCATCATATCTTCCCTCTGCCCTTGAAACTTTCCCTACAAAAATTTAAAAACAAAAATAATAAACACTAAAACAAAACAGAAAAGACATCTTATGGGAACTATAGTGTGTCACAGTGTGACATTTTGTCCACATATCCTTACATGCAAATATTCACTGCAATTAATCATTGGTCTGGTTTGAGGTCTCTGGCTTCTGTTGCAGCTATCAATACTGGATCCTCACTGGGATTCCTCTTGGATGTCCTGTTGTTGCCCTGTGTCATGGAGATCATGCAGCTTTGGATCTGCAGGACAGGCACTTTCATGTGCTCCAATAGACTGCAGATGTTGGCATGAGCCAATTCAAATCCTGGATCTGGGCCAGGGCAGTAGCTGAGTTGATCAGCCTGCCAGATCTATTGGACCCATACCTCCAGGACGAGTTCTCTAGTACTGCCAAGGCTAGCTCATTCAATGGTGCTGTAGTCAAGAGGCAGGGTCAGCTCTGCTACTCTCTACACAGCTCTTGGACATCTGCATGGGTTTTAGTGGTAATATGAGCCATGGACACTAACACAGATCCCTGCTGCTGCACAGCTCTCTTGGCAGCTCCATGGGTTGGGACTTCACCATGGCCTCAG
This sequence comes from Mus musculus, assembly GCF_000001635.26. Classification (NCBI taxonomy): domain Eukaryota; kingdom Metazoa; phylum Chordata; class Mammalia; order Rodentia; family Muridae; genus Mus; species Mus musculus. Next base: position 55,798,896 of record NC_000075.6, read on the forward strand.
GTAGCATGGACTTCACCAATGCTCAGGTGGCAGGACAGGCATTACAGTTTCAAAATTACATTATTACTTTCTTTTCCAACCAAGATGTGTGAGAATATTATATTGTTTTTCCTGAAATTCCACAGGTTACCCATATGTTTGGACATTTACAATTAGGTATTGTATTAAGTTTAGTATAATAATTTAGTAAGGGTAGTACCATGGTAGCTACCTACTGTTCTCATTTATACTACTTAAATGAATCAAAATATTTCAAACTGTTATATGATAGTGGTTACACAAAAAGTCTTCTTCATTAAATATAAAAATTATTTCACACACACACACACACACACACACACACACACACACACACACACAGGAGTAATTTTTAAACTGTAGGTCTCGACCCCTTGGGAGGTCAAATGACCCTTTCACAGGGGTCACCTAAGACTACCCTGCATATCATATTACAATTCAGAAGAGTAGCAAAATTATAATTATGAAGTAGTATGGAGTATGATTTTATGGCTGGGGGTCACTACAACATAAGATGCTAAAGGGCCATTGCATTAGAAAGTCTGAGAAAAACTAACTTAGAGTTTGTTCATTTGCTTTGCCTTTCTGTTGATGGTTCCACAATGCTCTTCTTAACAGTCAGGAAAGAAGAAAATAAAGACTTTTGCTCCTACAAAGGAGAGGTAAGGGAGGGAGGGAGTGGTTTTGGAGCTTTCTGTTTCCCAGATGAATCAGGATGCTGTACCACTACCACACCAGTGCTAGACACAATCTCACCAAAGAGCTCAGCTTATATAGCAAAAGATGTAGTGACTTTTTATGTTTTTGCTGATATGAAATTTTCCTTTTCCTCCATCCATCACTTAATTAGCATAATTTCTAGGGATGAAATTATAAATTTAGCGTATGAAAAATTGTCTGATTACAAATATCCAATGAAATGTTGGTGAATTTAAGATTCTTCATGAAGATCCTGCGAATAGTTTTCAGGAAACAAATAAAACTGTTATTTTGCTTCATATGTGAGAATGCAGCATTAAAAGCAGAACTTGTCTAATTTGCATTTGGAATACAGAGGAATGTCACAAACAGATTCATGGTGAGAAAGCAACCACCCACAACTTTTAAAAACTTCATTCTCCTTACCAACCCCCCGCAAGAAAATGCATCTTATACCAAAAATACTATGTGTTTCATTAGATAGTGCAAGAGAGAACAGTAAAGAAATCAAGCCAGCAACCACATGATGGCTCACAACTATCCATAATGAGATCTGATGCCCTCTTCTGGAGTGTCTGAAGACAGCTACAGTGTACTTATAATAAATAAATAAATAAATAAATAAATAAATAAATCGATCTTAAAAAAAAGAAATCAAGCATTAAAAATCTCTAGCAATACATGTAAAAATTTTCACTTTAGAATATTCATAACTAGCGCTCACTTTTTGATCTTTAAAAAAATAACTACTTTTGTGAGACGCCTTTTAAAATTCTAGAATGTTTCTTAGACAAAAAGTCAAAATAATAAGCTTTCTTACTCAACAGCTACCTATTATGTTTAACAGGCTTAAAATAAAATGTGCTTAAAATAAAATGTGTCAAAGATCAAGAGTAAGTTATCCGAGATGTCAGGTGCACTGGGTCAAAGGCACAATTTTATTAGGTCAAAAGTGATATAAATAAAATCTTTTATGACAAAGAAGAAAGGTAATAGGCATGGTGTATATAATATAAAGACATCACAGGCGACAAGTAATAAGTTTAAGTAGAACACTGTGTTTACTATAGGTCCCTTCACTGATTAAAAATGAAACTTGTATATGCTATATTACCAACATTGTTTTTCAGGAGGAAGTGACTTTCACTAAGAACAGTTACATGGATTAAGGAAGAAATTGAAATTATTTGAAACTAACAAAATATACAAAACAAATACATCAATCAAATCTCACTCCACAATGACTAAATAAGAAATTGCTACAATAAATACCAATGTGTAAGTAACAACTGTACACATCGCTCCACATTGTTTTAGCAGTCTACTATTCTTTCCCTTTCATCTCTTCTCATTGACATGAAGATATGAAATTTATGAGTTTATGTAAGAGCATAATGAAGAATATTTTTCCATATCTGTGGGTAACAGAAATTACTCTCACCAAGCTGACCTACAATCTCAGAAAATTTTTCACTTCTAATTTCAATTTACTTCAAAATAAATAATATATTTAGTTTCATTAAGGAAATTCACAACAAATCTTTTTAAAAAACAAATTAATGCATTTTTTTTTTTTGGTAATGAGAAGTAGAATCCCATAATTTAGGTAAGTAAAGCTCATTTAAAACAAGTTCTATCTATAAAACCGCATACAGTTAAATAGTTTGGTTTTGTTTCTTAGTTTTTGTTTGTTTGTTATGTGACACAAAGTTTCAGCACCAGCTGGCCTATACTTCTGGATCTTTCTGCCCTTGCCTTTGCTTATGAGTATTAATAAAAATCTAATAAAACAATTACTACAGTTACATAGAAAAAGTAGGGGCCAGACTCAGAAGCTCTGTTTTAGGAAAGACATAGTGTTTCAGACCCCTTTAGCTCCTTGGGTACTTTCTCTAGCTCCTTCATTAGGGACCCTGTGTTCCATCCAATAGCTGACTGTGAGCATCCACTTCTGTATCCCTATGGGAGGAACAACAATATGAACTAACCAGTAACCCCCCAGAGCTATGTCTCTAGTTGCATCTGTAGCAGAGGATGGCCTAGTCAGCCATCAGTGGGAGGAGAGGCCCTTGGTCTTGGGCAGATGTAAGTTTTTATCTATACCCCAGTACAGGGGAATGCCAGGGCCAGGAAGCAGGAGTGGGTGGGTTGGGGAGCAGGGCAGGGAGAGGGTATAGGGAGCTTTGGGGATAGCATTTGAAATGTAAATGAAGAAAATATCTAATAAAAATATTAACAATTGAAAAAAAAGGAAAGACATAGCAAAGAACATACCATGCAGCATCATCTATATGAAGTTCCAAAATAGGCAGGACTAATTGATGACATCAATACACTAGTCATAGTATAGGAACACTTCTGTGAATGGGCAAAAAGAATCCTCTGGGTGATAGGAAATTATATCTTGTTCTAGATAGTGTAATACCAGGTGTACAATATAAACATCACTTAAGTGGTTGAAATTGGTGTACTTGCCTAATGTATTACATACATTAAAAAACTAACACAGGCAACATCACCACTCTGACTGTCTGAGTCACTCAGTCCCCTATCAGCGTTGCTTGGGTCAGAGTCCATGAGTCTGGAGATCATTGAGCCTGTGGCCATGAAGCCAGCAAAATCTAAAATGGATAGAGAATCTATAATTTAAAAAAAGGTCCAGAAAAAACCTTAAAGATCCAACTGGAGTATAATGTAAGGTGTACCAAATATGCTTTCCTGATCAAGAATGCTGTGTAGATGTAGTCAATATTACAAATGTACAGCTCTATACTGCTAAGGGCTACAATCTCAGGAGAAATAGCAGATCTTGTATTCATTTAGGCACCTCACACCATTCAGAAGGCACCTTTCGATGCTGCTGTTAATCTCTTGGTAGACGGCCTCATTTGTGACAAGAACAGTCTTTTGTTTCTATAAGGTAAGGCTGGAAGTGGAAAAGCTCATACAATGACAAGTTCTCCAGGGAATGAAGGAATGCTTCTTAATTGTTTGGACTTACATTTTAACAGCACATGGTCATTTCAAGCAAAATGTTACATTTTAAATCTAATGATAGGAATAGTATACACATACAATGCAAAAATGATACCTTGGAACACCTGAGAACAGAAGCCCTACCCATTCTAAAGATTCCCTCTAGCAAGAGACAAGTAGATCCAGAGTTTGAAGATTATGGAAAATATACAAGAATTATACAAAGCATAGGTTAACAAAGACAGTATCTATGGTATATTTGTCTCTTACACTGGAATCTATAATTACGTATGATCAATTGAAGTGGTTTGATCCCATAAATCCCAAATGGCTGCAGTACAACTATAATAACACAGAGTCCGGCCGGGCGTGGTGGTGCACGCCTTTAATCCCAGCACTTGGGAGGCAGAGGCAGGTGGATTTCTGAGTTCGAGGCCAGCCTGGTCTACAAAGTGAGTTCCAGGACAGCCAGGGCTACACAGAGAAACCCTGTCTCGAAAAAAAACAAAACAAAAAAACAAAAAAAACAACAAAAAAAAAGAACACAGAGTCCATACTCTCACAATCTATATGTTCCAAGAAGAACTAATTACACACACACACACACACACACACACACACACACACACACATATACATATACATACATACACACACACACACACACACACACACACTGTAGTGTGAAAAGAAATAGACAGAGCCATTTGAAGGCTCTCTCAGAGGTCAGAAAATTAGACTTGGTGCCAATGCATTGAGTCTACCCTTTCCCATTCAGCATAAACTAGTCTAAGTTACTCCAGATGGCAAGAGAGACAAGTTACAGGAAAAAGAACAAATGACCATCAGCCAGTGGTTTCTAGTGTTATCATTCTGGATGTGAAAGAACCAGATCGAAGCAGATGATAAGAGATTACATGAAGCTGGAAACATTAATCAGTCAGTGGTGATACTAAGAACATAATGAAGTCCTGAAAAAGAACCAACTGTATGGGACTAACAAGATGGCACCACATCAAGATGCAAAGTTACCCATCTGTTCAATGGGGAAAAGATGGGACAGCTGATTGTGTATGGGTACAAAGACTGAATACTATGAACAAAGCTTCCAAGTCATGAGATTTGCTGAAGTAACCGAAGAGGTGAAGTAGTAAGACCAGTAGAAAAGATATGTGGGTTGATACCAGAAGAAAAGCACAAACCTCATAAGGGAGGGTGGTTGGAGATGAGCCACTGGTGACTGAAATGATTCTACAGAATTTCTCGTCATTGCCCCTGTGCAAATTTTTGGATATCAACCAGAGACCCTTCCAAAAGTGATAGAAATTTTGGAGAATTTTGGCGTTGCCTATGACAACTGATGCCTGAGGAAATTAGCAAACAATGCATTACTTTCAAGGCATTATAAAAACATTTGACAAAGTTGGTCTCTGAACTTAAATCAGAAATAGAATGACTGGAGAAGAAAAACAAAACTTTGAAGTACAAGACTGGGATTTTGTAGAAAACAACTCTAGTCTATGACGACAATAAACATGTTCTGTAGCAGGAGCTTGAAAGCCAGAATAAGAAGCTTCTGTGAAAGCATTCCTACAAGCACACATGAGAGTGAGGTTGTAAGGCATGGTGACAGATGAATGTCCTGGCCTGTGGAAAGTTGAACAGGATCTGAGGAAGCACCTGCGGAGAGAATGAGAGGAGAAACACAAGGACAGACAGCAAGTCTGATTGATCAAGCTGTCAAATTTTTATTATTCCCAGGCAGGTTTTATGCCCACAGAAGCAGGGTATGGGGAGGGGGATGATGCAGAATCACTTTGTTTCTGGGAGAACGCACCTGTTCCTAAAAACAGGATATTGGCTAGGTAAAAAGTTCAGCAGGAGAAACAGATCAGAATGGGTTGCTAGGTACCTGTCCACAAGATCTATAGCTATTTGTTCTTACCTGGGGGTAATACTTTCCCACAGAGGCCTCAACTTTTTCCCACAGAAATCTCAACTAAGCTAGTACTTTTCCACTAAGGCCAAAACTTTGTAAGCACTTATGGCTGATAAGGCAGTTAACATTCAAACAGGGTCGCTCCCAACAGATGAAGGCAGAAGGATTGTGAGCATTAGGTAGCAACTAGCCAGATGGAAAATTAACTCTGTGTCAAGGATGAAAAGCTCAAGCAGTTGAAGGTCACAGTGACTGAACCCAAACCTGAGAAGCCAGAGAGACTCTCCCAAGAGTGTTACCAAGAAAAACATCATTCAGAGATCGATATCTCCATCACCCATGGCTAATACACCAATTTTTGTCAAACACAGACAGTTCTATTCTGCAGGGAACCATTAGGTAGATCGTAAGTCTTCCTCTAATTTGCAAATTTAGATGGCCATGCAGTCACACATTGATCATGCCATCACAGTGTCTGTTGCAAATGGAAAGTCTAGCTAAGTGTGAGGAGTCCATGCTGAGCTACTAGGAACTAGCTGCCAATGGGGAGATTCAGAGTAATGTAATTAAGAGTGATTTGAACAAGATGTTGGGCAATCTGTTCAGCTTACTGATGTTGATAATGTAAAATAAGAGTCACCAACCAGTAGACAAAAATAAAGACCATCCACAATGACACCTCTTTAACCAGATGGTACAGAGTCTGAATGGGTCAATGTCGAAACAAGGTGCTCCCTGGCTGTGGAGATAAGAGTAGGATCTCAGCTGGGATCCCAATACCAGCATTATGCACAACCCAAGTAGAAAAGGCCTTGAATAGCCCCAGTATTAGAATCTTTTTTTTAAATGTTGTTTTCTCTTCAAAGCAGTGCCACAAGTAGTGTCTGAGTTATCTTGCAGAAGAACTATCTAGAGCACAATTACTTTTTTGTGACTTTTCCAACTGTTATAAATATTTCCTAGGGTTTCTAAAATGCTGCTATTGATTGGATACAAAAGAATATCTTAAACATATCTAACAACTAAGACTTTCAAAATAAAATGGTGACTGGTCAAAGGAAAAAACCATTTAAGGAAGTGTTTAGAATTCTGTACCTTCAGATATGCCAAAGGAATTGTAAAGAAACACACACATACACGCACACAGCCAGTAAGATAGCTTAGTGAGTAAAAGTGCTTGCTATGTAACCCTGATGACAAACCTAATTTCAATCCTCAGAGCAAAAATAAAAGAGCCAGCTGACAATGAGTTGCTTCTATGGCAAATAGGAGGTAGAGAATCTGCAGAAGCTTGTGTATACAGGGAAGTGGCAAACTTAACAAGAGAAACTCTGCCCAAAAGCAATAACCCCAACAAAGTTGTTTCCTGATTTCCACCCCACAATACTCACAAAATAATTAAAATAAATGTTAAATATAAGTTTACCATACAATAACATCTACAAATAGGTACTATACTGAAAGAAGTCACAATAATCTTTCCTGGGCATCTTAACAGATGTTTAACAAGCATGATTTTCACATGCCTTAGTAATTTAGACATTTTGTATGACAGAGAGAATAAATTCATAAATATCATCATAGTTCAAGAACAGCTTAATATAAAATTATAAACATATTTATATTATAAACATTTTTATAAAATTATAAATATATTTGTAACATTTTAATAAACAATGAATATAGGTAAATAAATAATGCATTCCTAAAATTTGTAAATGGTTTACTAATCCAATATTAATCACTTACATGAAATAGGCATTTATCTATGTTTTCTAAAACATTTGAAAATCACTGATAATATTTGCCTCAAATTAATAACAAAATATTATAATTCTTCTCAAGATTTATTTCTATATGTAGGTGTGCATGTGCCTATGTTTGTCTACATGTACATGCTGGTTCCCACAGTGGTCAAATGAGGGCATCGGATCTCCTAGAGCTGGAGGTAAAGGCAGTTGTGAGCCACATACTGGGTACTTGAAAATAATTCTGGTTCTCTACAAACTCTGGTGCTATTAACTGCAGAACTATATCTGGAGTGCCTGGTTATAAGTCCTTAAATTTTTTGAAATATATCTTATTCATTTATGGTATGTGTGCACACTCAGTTGTGTATCTGCCATGGCATGAGGGTGGGGGTTAGAGCCAATTTCCTCCTTCCACCATGTGGGTATCAGGGATCAAACTGAGGATGACAGCTTTGGCTGCATGTGCCTTTACTGTATGAACTAGTTATCTTACCAGCACAAAATAGTGTAATTTTTTTTGTATAAAAATTATGTAAGGGATAGCAAAAATCTTGTCTTATAGTTACATGTATACCAAAATAATAAAATACCTGCTTATTATATTAATATAGATATCAAGTGCTAAGCATGGTTCTACATAGTTACACAAATACACATCAATAAGGAACATACAATAAAAGAGCTCATCCTCAGTAATCAATTAACAACTGCAAAAGGACAAAGGTAAAGCTTACCACTTCCTCATCAGAAAGTTCACGGCCCTGGATACTGCTATTCTCTCTCACAGCCTGCTGATGTTTTTTCCCTTTAATGTGGCTAAAGAGATATACTTCAGAAGCGATCTAAAAGCACAAAATCAAAGCCATAGCAATCAACATACCATTGCATCCAATGCTAAGAACTAAACATTCAATCCAGAACATTATATACAAATTCAGATCACTCTAGGATAGATGGATGGTTGGATGGATGGATGGATAGATAGATCAAAATATTTTCAATAGAATGTAATTCTCAGACTAAGTTTAAAGATTTGAAAAACACTGAAACCTTGGGTTTTGGCTTTTGGTCTCAATACATTAAAATATTGGCTCAGTCTACCATTAAACAGTTAACAAACATTTTAGTAACAACTGCAAACATTGGTACTTTGCACTGCCATTCCTAACTACTATTATTTTAGTACTTACTTTTCATTTAAAATCCTCTACAGAAGTCAATAGCACTTAGTAGATGCCTTAGCACAAGATTTAAAAGGCTGGAAGCCTTCTAATAAATTTTAGCAATAAATGATATCAGCAGACTGTTAATAATGACAACCACCCACCAGGACATTGCAGAGAGAACACTGCTTCTTTCTTTCATAAGGGGTCAGTTTAGGGGCGTAATCGGTGCTTGCATGCCGCCCACTGCTTAATTCAGCAGCTTTTTCTTTCCTTTGCTCAATCTGTTCCATGTGCCTTCGAATGCTTTCATCATGCTGGAGATAAAATCATAGTGTGGGAAACTTAAAAAGTATTCAGATTACACTAAGAACTTGGAAAAAGACTTTCCATTAAAACTTCTAAAATAATGTGAGAGTCTTGCTTTGACACTAACTTTCACACTGAAGAACAAAGCTTAATCTTTTAACATATCACACATGGACACTATTGCTTCTTTAGATGTGCCCTAGTGGGTGTTAGTATACCCTTTATGAGATTAGCTTCATAGACAGATTTGGGAAACAGTAAGGTAAAGATGATCAGATTTCTAACACTGAACTTCATACATCTTCTACTGTGCCACTGTGCTCAGTGACTCAACACTACTGGTGACTTAGAGGTCGATTTGGTACACTGTTACCCACTACTCATTTGGTTACCTATCAACCACTATGAGAAGTGCTGACCCATAGAAACACTCATGTTTAGTCACATACAGAAAAGAAAAGTGACAAAGACTGACACCTACCCCAGCCCGATTACTACTTTTTCACCTTAAGCTACTAACCCAGAAAAATCTTTTCGGGTTTCATGCTATTTTGTATAACCAGAACACATCTTACTCAGCTGTATTTTCTACATTCAACTAATCTTTTAAGATTAAGCTGAGTAATTACTTTTTCTGATCTTTGATATGCCAAGCATCCTCCTCTATCCTAAATTCCACATAACCCTACCTCTATTATGCAAAAGTTAACCAATTCATATCTCAATCTCACAATAGATTAGGCACTTCCTGAAAATGGGAAGACTATCTTATAAATATTTGCTGCATTGAATTTAAGTGAATGATAAATTCCTAAAAAAAATATGGTCTTTCAAATTAAAAAGTTACTATCTCTATTATATAATATTAAATATCTCTACAAGCAGTCAACATACAATTCATTGTGATGCAGTACAAAGTACTCAGAAGAGACCACTTATATGTGATACTATTGATAACGTTTTTCTAGAAATTAATGATTTTTCCTAATCTTCCAAGTTAGAACTATGCAATTCAAAAACATTAATATCAAATGAATAATTAGATAATAAACTAGATAAGTAAAATAACAATATACTACAAGTAACGCCTTCAATTTATTTATTAGTTAATAATAGGAAATATTAAATTTCTTTATTGTTGCTCCATGATTCTACAATATCAAAATAAATTTTACCATAATAAACTTAGTTTTCAAATAGCTGAATTTAAGTCAGTCATAACTCAATCATAAATATTTGTTTAAAAATTATAAATACAAATTAATTCAATTTTTATTCCATAGAATTTTATAATGTGCTCCATCTATTATAAGCTCTAAAATTTCAAATTAAAATAACATGCTATTCCGACCTTGAGCTGAATTTTTTTCTGCAGCTCTTCCATAGCTTCTTGCTGAGCTGCTGTGAGCGCTGCCAACCGTTCTTCCCTGTCTCTGTCAGAACAAGTCAAATCTGTAAGTTTACCTGTTTGGAGCAACATGCCTCATCTCAAACAAAAAATACAATTTCAATGGTAAGGCTTATATATTCTAATAGGCAATTATTTTAAAATATTCTGAAAATATGTCACACACATATTGCCTCATAAATGTTTGAAAAGGATTAAAGATTTGTTTCATCTTCTTTGTTTTTTGGAGGTTAAGCAACATAGATGGTGAGCTATGAAAATAAATTTCTCAACCAAAAGTGGCATAGAACTATCATTAAGTACAAAATGTTGAAAATGTAATTTATATTTTTCCTCTAATGAAGTTTTATTAACATCACAAAGAAATAATAGGAAACTGACAAGCTAAGAGAACAGAAGAGGAAACAATGATGACCATTACTCCAAGGAAATGGACTAAGAAACAAGCTCTTGTAGCCATTTTAATATCTAACAAAATATACTTGAAACCAAAACTAATCAAGAGACGAGAAGGACACTAAATACTCATCAACAGAAAATCCACCAAGAGGACATTACAATTCTTAGTATTTATGCCCCAATCACAAAGGCATGCAAGTTCTTAAACGCACCATTAAACAGGTTAAATCACATACTGATGATCCCCACACACTGATAAGGAGAGGCTTTAACCCCACTCTTACCAATAAACAGTCAATCCAGAGAAAAACAAAACAGAGCAATGCTGGAGCTAATAGACATAATAAACCAAATGGACCTAACAGGAATTTACACATTTCACCCAAATATCCTATCTGAACACCACAGATTAAAGCTGGGTATCAACAACAGAAAGCTTACAAACTCATGGAAACTAAACCACTCACTCTGAATGAAAAGTAGGTTAAAGCAGAAACTAAGAAAGAAATTAAAGACTTTAAAGAGTTAAATGAAAATACATACAACATACCAAAACTTATGGGACACAGTGAAGGTGTTGCTAATAGCCTACAGCACTAACTGCCTAACTAGAAAATTGGAGATGTTATACTAGTAAGTTACCAGTACAGTTGAAAGCTCAAGAAAATAGAGCAAGGGGGAGGAGGAGGAGGAGAAATACGAGGAGGAGGAGAAGGACGAGGAGGAGGAGGACGAGGAGGAGGAGGACGAGGAGGAGGAGGGGAGAATGAATCATACCCAAAGGAGTAGGCGGCAAGAAGCCGAAAAGTCAAAGCAGCAGGATACAGAAAGATTTTTACTAAACATACATCAGATAGAGGGATAATATCCAAAATATATGAAGTACATTTTTTTAATTAGGTATTTTCTTCATTTACATTTCCAATGTTATCCCAAAAGTCCCCCATACCCTCCCCCACACTCCCCTACCCACCCACTCACACTTCTTGGCCCTGACATTCCCTTGTACTGAGGCATATAAAGTTTGTAAGACCAATGGGCCACTCTTTCCAATGATGGCTGATTAGGCCATCTTCTGATACATATGCAGCTAGAGACATGAGCTCTGGGAGGTACTGGTTACTTCATATTGCTGTTCCACCTATAGGGTTGCAGATCCCTTCAGCTCCTTGGGTACTTTCTCTAGCTCCTCCATTGGGGGCCCTGTGATCCATCCAATAGCTGACTGTGAGCATCCCCTTCTGTGTTTGCTAGGCCCCAGCATAGACTCACAAGGGACAGCTATATCTAGGTCCTTTCAGCAAAATCTTGCTAGTGTATGCAATGGTGTCAGCGTTTGGAAGCTGATTATGGGATGGATCCCCGGGTATGGCAGTCTCTAGATGGTCCATCCTTTCGTCTCAGCTCCAAACTTTGTCTCTGTAACTCCTTCCATGGGTGTTTAGTTCCCAATTCTAAGAAGGGGCAAAGTGTTCACACTTTGGTCTTCGTTCTTCTTGAGTTTCATGTGTTTTGCAAATTGTATCTTGTATCTTGGGTATTCTAAGTTTCTGGGCTAATATCCTCTCATCAGTGAGTATATATCATGTGAGGTCTTTTGTGATTGGGTTACCTCACTCAGGATGATGGCCTCTAGGTCAATCCATTTGCCTAGGAATTTCATAAATTCATTCTTTTTAATAGCTGAGTAGTACTCCATTGTGTAAATGTACCACATTTTTTGTATCCATTCCTCTGTTGAGGGTCATCTGGGTTCTTTCCAGCTTCTGGCTATTATAAATAAGGCTGCTATGAACATAGTGGAGCATGTTTCTTTCTTACTAGTTGAAACATCTTCTGGAAATATGCCCAGGAGAGGTATTGCGGGATCCTCCGGTAGTACTATGTCCAATTTTCTGAGAAACCGCCAGACTGATTTCCAGAGTGGTTGTACAAGCTTGCAATCCCACCAACAGTGGAGGAGTGTTTCTCTTTCTCCACATCCTCGCCAGGATCTGCTGTCCCCTGAATTTTTGATCTTAGCCATTCCGACTGGTGTGAGGTGGAATCTCAGGGTTGTTTTGATTTGTATTTCCCTGATGATTAAGGATGCTGAACATTTTTTCAGGTGTTTCTCAGCCATTCAGTATTCCTCAAGTGAGAATTCTTTGTTCAGCTGAGCCCCATTTTTTAATGGGGTTATTTGATTTTCTGGAGTCTACCTTCTTGAGTTCTTCATATATATTGGATATTAGTCCCCTATCGGATTTAGGATAGGCAAAGATCCTTTCCCAATCTGTTGGTGGCCTTTTTGTCTTATTGACGGTGTCTTTGGCCTTACAGAAGGTTTGCAATTTTATGAGGTCCCATTTGTTGATTTTCGTTCTTACAGCATAAGCCATTGCTGTCCTATTCAGGAATTTTTCCCCTGTGCCCATATCTTCGAGGTTTTCCCTTACTTTCTCCTCTATAAGTTTCAGTGTCTCTGGTTTTATGTGGAGTTCCTTGATCCACTTAGATTTGACCTTACTACAAGGAGAGAGGAATGGATCAATTTGCATTCTTCTACATGATAACCACCAGTTATACCAGCACCATTTGTTGAAAATGCTGTCTTTTTTCCACTGTATGGTTTTAGCTCCCTTGTCAAAGATCAAGTGACCATAGATGTGTGCGTTCATTTCTGGGTCTTCAATTCTATTCCATTGGTCTACTTGTCTGTCGCTATACCAGTACCATGCAGTTTTTATCACTATTGCTCTGTAGTACATCTTTAGGTTGGGCATGGTGATTCCACCAGAGGTTCTTTTATCCTTGAGAAGAGTTTTTGCTATCCTAGGTTTTTTGTTATTCCAGATAAATTTGCAAATTGCTCCTTCTAATTCTTTGAAGAATTGAGTTGGAATTTTGATGGGCATTGCATTGAATCTATAGATTGCTTTTGGTAAGATAGTCATTTTTACTATATTGATCCTGCCAATCCATGAGCATGGGAGATCTTCAAGAAAATAAAGAACCCAATTTACAAATGGTATACAGATCTAAACAGAGAATCCTCAAATGAGGAAACTCAAATGGCTGAGAAACAAATGTTCAACATTCTTATTAGGAAAATATAAATCAAAACCACTTTGAGATTTGATCCTAAACCTGCCACAAAGGCTTAAATCAATAAAAGAAGTAACAGCTCACCCTTGTGAAAATATGGGAAAGAGGGAACACTCATCCATTGCTGTTGGAAATGCAAACTTATAGCTACTATGGAAATCAGTGTGCTGGTCCCTAAGGAAGATGGTAAGAAAGATACCTTAAGATCCAAAGGACACTTAATCCTACCACAGAGACACCTCTTTAACCATGCTCATTGCTGCTCTGTTCATAATAGCCAGAAATCATTAAACAACCTAAATGTCTGTCTACATTTCTTCATAAATGGATAAAGAAAATGTGGTACATTTACACAACAGAGTATTCAGCCACATAGAAAAGAAAGAATACAGATGGGATGAAAGAAGGAAGGGATGGAAGGAGGGAGGGAGGGAGGGAGAGAGAGAGGGAAGGAGTGTCTATTAGCTGTTAAGTCATTGATAACTAAGCTACAATCCATAGAAGCACAGAGTTTAGGTATAGACTAAGGCTGTGCAGGCAGAGAGATCACCCAAGGAAAGGGAAATCATAGCTATAGATAGCTATAGATGGGCTAGGGAGAGGGACTGAAACAGGAGGGGACGGGGAAAGGAATACAGGGAGAGACAGCTAAAATTAACGGCCATTTGTGGAGGCTAGTATGAAAACCTAATACAGTAGAAACTTCATAAAATATATACATTTATGAAGGTGATCTAAATGAAATTGCCAAATAATGAGAAACAGAAAGTCACAACTGACAAGCCATCTCTTGTCACTAAATAAAAATATCCAGTACTGGGACTGGGTTACAACTAATTGTTGGCTAAAGAGTTCCCATGGGAATCCCTAAATAATCCATGCTGTTGCCAAGACTATAGGTTGCTCTCCACAAACTGCAAGGCCCTATAAAGCTATACTACTCATTGAATATAGAGAAGTCAAGTTGGTGCCTACACAGAGCCTTCACAACTACATGCTACTATCTTGGTAAAGGACCCAGAATTGTTCCTATCTAAAACTGCAGGGATAAAAATGAAGAAGAGCCCGAAGAAAAAGTGGAGGTCCAGTGACCAGCCAAACTTGAGATTTATCTCTTGGTGGTGGGGGGTGGGGTTCACCAGGGCCTGACACTATTATTGATATTATGATGTACTTACAGACAGGAGCCTAGCATGGCTGTCCTCTGAGAGGCCCAACCAGCAGTTGACTGAGACAGACACAGATACTTTACAACCAACTATTGGACTGAAGTCAGAGACCCTAATGGTTGAATTAGGGGAAGGATTGAAGAAGCTGAAGGAGAGGGCAACTCCATAGGAAGAGCAGCAGCCTCAATTAACCTGAATCTCTGGGAGCTCCCATACACTTAGCAACCAACCAGGCAGCATACATGGGCTGCTTCGAGGTCCCTGACACATATATAGCAGAGGACTGCCTGGTCCAGCCTCAGTGGGAGAAGATGTGACTCATCCTTGAGGCCCCTGGGAGCTGTGAGGTTTGATGGGAGGGAGCATCCTCTCAGAGACCAGGAGTTGGGGGAGGAGGAATGGGATGAGGAACTGTAGGAGGGGGGACAAGGAAGGGGAGCAATGTCTGGATTGTAAATAAAGTAATATTTCTTAAAAAGGAAAAAAGAGATAAAGTACAAAAAAAAGTTTTAGTTTAGCAAAGACTAAAATAGTAAAGGTGAAAAAGATTTGAGACACAGGGGTAACAGATCTAAAACTGGCACCAATAAACCCTATCTCATTAAAAAGTTACATCAAGTGAACTGTTATAAACATAAATCAGAAAGTGGAAATAAATAAGCAGATTTCAGAAAAGTAAAGGACATGTTTGAGAAAACCACAACAGGATGAAAGAAAAGGGACAGAAGACAACTGTGGTTGTATTTGTAACAGAAAAAAAAATGACCTTTATATAAGAAATATTTTTAGA